>NW_019396349.1:18456-145690 GCF_000591075.1 Eurytemora carolleeae | reverse complement strand
CCCCCACTCTCCTCACCCCCCGCCCCAACACTTATATTCTTGATGTGGGAATTATTCAAACACAATGTTTACAATCAAATACAATCAGGGTGTGTGGTGTATGTATTTGGGGAAGTTACAATGTAGGTTTAATTCTCTTTTGATTCATCCCACCTCATTCTACCTTAGCCAACCTCATTTTGCCTTATCCAGTCTCATTCTGTCTTAGCCAACCTCATTCTGACTTATCCAACCTCATTCTGCCTTATCCGACCTCATTCTGTCTTATCCAACCTAATTCTGTCTTATCCAACCTCATTCTGTCTTATCCAACTTATTTCTGTCTGTTCCAACCTCATTCAGCTTTATCCAACCTCATTATGTCTTATCCAACCTCATTCTGTCTTATTCAGTCTCATTCTGTCTCATCAAACCTAATTCTGTCTTATCCAATCTCATTTTGACTTATCCAACTTCATTCTGTCTTATCCAACCTAATTCTGTCTTATCCAACTTTATTCTGTCTTATCCAACCTCATTCTGCCTTATCCAACCTCATTCTGTCTGTTCCAATCTCATTCTAACTTATTAAATCTTATTTCATCTCATCCTATCTAATCCTAACTCAGCATAACAAATCTAACCTGATCCAATTCATTACACCTTATCCTTCCTAATCCTGTTTTATCCTACCTCATTCTAGCTCATCCTACCATATACCAATTCTTATTTTAACTGAAACAACCTGCATCCTTCCATATCCTACCTTTTCCTTCTTTCTTCTCCTAACTCAAACAACTCATACTTCCACATCCTATCTTTTCCTTTATTCTTCTCATAACTCAAACAACTCATCTCTTCCTCATCCTATCTTTTCCTTTTTTCTCCTCATAGCTCAAACAACTCATACTTCCTCATCCTATCTTTTCCTTTTTTCTCCTCATAACTCAAACAACTCATACTTCCTCATCCTATCTTTTCCTTTTTTCTCCTCATAGCTCAAACAACTCATACTTCCTCATCCTATCTTTTCCTTTTTTCTCCTCATAACTCAAACAACTCATACTTCCTCATTCTACATGTTCGATGTCTTCCTACCTTTTGTCCTTTCTCTTTCTAACTCAGCCATCTTTCCCAGCCTTCCTCATCCTACATTTTTATCCTTTCTCCTCTTAACTCAGCCACCTTCACTATCCTTCCTCGACCTACCTTTTTCTCTTATCTTCTTCCAACTCAACCAATCCATCTTCCCTAATTTTATCTCATCCTCTTATCTTACCTCATCCAACTCATCCTTCGATTCATCTTACTTTAACCAGTTTCTTCTGTTTTACCCTTTCTCACCTTACCTAATTCTCAATAAAAATTAATGCGGGGGCGGGGTGTAAATCATCCCACGATACCTTTCAATATAATTTCTACGTTTCAACCCTGCTTATTCCATCATGGCTAGCTAGCTCCAACCATTTAAGCTATATTTCCAGGACCTACTGTTAGGTTAAGAATACTACTGTTGTGGAGTGATAATAATTCAATAATTCAGTAATAATCCAAACACATGCAGGATTGGGCTTAGAAGGAAAAGGGAGTGGAATGGAGGGGGGGGGGGGGTATTCTTATGTTTTACTAAACGCGACGGTTTTGTTGATCCTGATATATATTAAATATTCCTGGCTCCGTCCCCCCCAACCGTGCAGTCTCCTATAGATTTGAATATGTGATATATAATCAATATTTTGACAGATTGTAAACTTAGAACAGTATCTAGGCTTGGTTTGAGAGATATATACGGTAACTGATATATTAAGGTTAAAATGGCCTAAGGTTATGAAAAATATAGAAGAAGGTTCCAACCAAAAAACCGTTTTGAAAAATTAGAATCGTGGATATGTTGATGGATCGATCGATTGCAGTGATAAATGGATATTTTGATTGTTTGATTGATCGAAATAAGTAATGGATTGCTTAGAATATGGATCACAAGAATACGGATTAAAGAAAGGATGGATCAAAGAAACGATGGATTAAAGAAGGGATGGATTAAAGTAAGATGGATTAAAGAAATGATGGATTAAAGAATGGATCACAAGAATATGGATTAAAGAATGGATCACAAGAATTTGAATTAAAGAATGAATGGATCGGAGAATATGAATTAAAGAATAATTGGATCACAAAAATTTGGATTAAAGAATAAATGGATTGCGAGAATATGAATTCAAGAACAAATGGATCACAAGAATTTGGATTAAAGAATGGATCACAAGAACATGGATTAAAGAATGAATGGATCGGAGAATGTGAATTAAAGAATAGTTAGATCACAAGAATATGGATTAAAGAATAAATGGATGGCAAAAAAATATGGATTTTTTATCCATATGAATCGAAGAATAAATGGATTGTAAATATGAATCAGAAATGAACGAACTAAAAGAATAAATGAACTAAAAACTATTGTAAGTACCAATGCAGCGAAGAAAAAAATTTATAAATGAATTAATTGATAAATAGATAAGTAAAGGAATAAGGATAATTGAATAATTGAATTGAAGAATAAACAAAGTAAAGGAATAATGATAATTGAATAATTGAATTAATGAATAAACAAAGTAAAGGAATAATGATAATTGAATAATTGAATTAATGAATAAACAAAGTAAAGGAATAAGTATAATTGAATAATTGAATTGAAGAATAAACATAGTAAAGGAATAAGGATAATTGAATAATTTAATTGAAGAATAAACAAAGTAAAGGAAAAAGGATAATTAGATAATTGAATTGAAGAATAAACAAAGTAAAGGAATAAGGATAATTGAATAATTGAATTGAAGAATAAACAAAGTAAAGGAAAAAGAATAATTAAATAATTGAATTAAAGAATAAACAAAGTAAAGGAATAATGATAATATAATAATTGAATTAAAGAATAAACAAAGTAAAGGAATAAGGATAATTAAATAATTGAATTGAAGAATAAACATAGTAAAGGAATAGGGATAATTGAATAATTGAATTAAAGAATAAACAAAGTAAGGAATAAGAATAATTGAATAATTGAATTGAAGAATAAACAAAGTAAGGAATAAGGATAATTGTATAATTGAATTGAAGAATAAACAAAGTAAAGGAAAAAGGATAATTGAATAATTGAATTAAAGAATTATTGAACTAAAAAAAGTTTAAGTAAATATATATGATCTGAATGATGAATAGTTGAATAGATGAATAGATAAATGCAATTATGAGTCAATGATAAAAAACATATTGATTTAAAGATTGATTAATTGCTTAAAGGGACTGTAAGGGTAATTCCAAAATGGCAATGCCCGATTCACAACGGTACCCTTAAAACCATTGTCTGATCAAGTATGAATTAGATATCAATTTTTATAATTAAGAATACAATATTTTCAAATGTGTTTCTCTACAAAGGTGGCTTGCGCATTTCTACAGCAGGAAAACATATAGGAATTATCAGAATTAAACACTAAATTACAAAATTTTCCATGTTATTGATTAGAAAACAGGTTTTAAGAGTGCCGTTGTGAATCGGACATTGTCATCTTTGCATTGAGGGTCTTTTGAAAATACACTTACAGTCCCTTTAATGTTGAAGGGTAGAATACCGAATTCCCACAACACAGTAAGTAGCGCTAGGACCAAAAACCAGTTGATGACGATTTTTTGTCAATCAATTCTGAGAAATCTTGTGCTCAAGGCAGCAGAGCTAATGGGTTCATAGGGTCAGGTCAACACTACTGCCTGTATAGTTGCCTTGTTGCCTTGTTACAGAGGGACCTTGTTTACTTTGTCGTAGTTTTTACTTTTAAATTTGCAAACTTGTGTTGCCTGGGAGCTTGAGATTTAATAAGCTGAGTAGCATCAGTGCAGAGGATTAATTGTTAATTGAGGTGTAATTGGTGAATATAATTCAACAATCTACCAATATTTAAGCGCAAGAAACTGAAAGATCATGAATAAAAATTATTGAATTAAAATTATATTTTTTTATTTTATTCATTTCTTTAACTATTTAAAGGGCCTATTGTTGTAATTTTAAGTGAAAGGGGCATACATACCCTTTAACCCCTTAATCAATCTTTTCCTAGCTTGAAAAGTGTTCAATTCTGAAATTTTTACATTGTTTCTGAAAGAAAATGATGGAATTCTCAATCTCATTAATTCCTGATCAGAAACCCCTTTTAAAGGTACCATTGTGAATAGGACCTGCTACTCTAAAAATGGAGAGTCACTTGGAATTACGTCTTCCCCGAAATTTCATTTGGGTTAACAAGGAGGTTTTCAATTTTAATATGATTATAATTTGTAATTATCATATTATAATCATAGATCGTGTTCGGTAAGTGTGAATCATAAATCGTATTCGGTAAGTGTAATGATTTCTGTAAATCAAATAATAATACTTCAACACTATAATTAGATGTTAAACCCATAATTTAGCCGGTGGGTAGTTGAATTTTATGAATTGTAGGAGGTGTGGATATATGAGTGATATATTGTCATGTATCAATATAATCAAGGTCTTAGATAATCAGACCTTAGTCGGCTTTATATAATTGGTTAGGCCTGGATACCAGGTGCTCAACCTAGACCTTGAATTATGATATATCAAACTAAATACTTGGCCCATCCCCCTCCCTGCCCCCCCTGTTCCTCCGCCCCCTCCCCCATTTAAACAGGTGGGAAAAGCACTTGTTAACCTATTTCTTTGTTAGTTTTATACTTTAAATAACCTCCCTGCACTCTACCCAATTGCAGTCATGCATCTAAAATATTTTGGCAAGAAAAAGATTTCCTGAGGTTTAAGATGGATAATTCCAATGAAGAATGAAGCAAGCAAGGTTTTGAAATAAAGTGTAAACCATAAACAACATGGTTGAATAGGCCAATTAGTTTAGAATTACTTAGGGTAAATAGTTACAGGAGTATATATAATTAAATCATAAAAAGGAATTGAGTTTTGGCCGCTACTTCATGTTTTCTAATCCCAATATCTTTTTAACCTTTGATTTTTCAATCCAACATAAATCATAGTTTGAAATATCTAAGGTCTACGACATCGGGTTGCAAAGTTACAGGGATTAGAAAATCAGAGTTTTGGCAAAGACGCAATTCCTATAGAATGGATTAGATCAAATAGTTCAAAAATGATTAGATCAAATATTTTAGGGTTCTTTTGGTTAAATAGTTTAGAAATTGATCAGATCAAATATTTCGGAATTGATCAAATCAAATTGATCTAAGAGTTAGGTTAAATACTTCAGAATTGATGAGATCAAATAGTTAAGAGTTGGTGAGATCAAATAGTTTACGAAGATCGATGATATCAAATTAGTTCGTTGCGAATCAAAAGATCAAATCTTCATAGTAAAATTAAATAAATAATTGGATGAATTACATATTTAATCAAGAAATTTTTTTATTCAGAAAAATGAAAATACAGTGAAAAAATTTCATTTCAGTACGTGTTCAATTGTGAAAAATGAGATACTAAAGAACAGAGTCCGGAGAGGGGGGGGGGGAATGCGGGATAGAGGGGGTGTTCTAATTGCCACGTTTTCATAGACATCCTGTAGTAACGTACCTCTATTGTTCATTGTCTTAAAGACACCTGTAATTTCAATACAAAAGGTTTCTCAATCCTTCATTTATCCAGACTCCAGGCTCTACCACTAGCTACTCATATATCAACCCTGTATTATATCATACCTGGATACAATGCATGATTATTTATACTTGAATACCTGAAACCAGACGATTATAAAACCTCAAACATCTACATTTAGCCAGCATATAAGTTTATATATTCCAAGTTCTCATGGTATAAAATAAATAAAAATCTACAATCGTTAGTAAATACTGCTAATTATCCGTCTTAACCTTTATACCCATCACCATCTGTTTTTTTGCAGTAATATATAGACGAATCTAATTACCGCATTTCCAGATCTTAATCGTATTCTGTTTGATTATCTCCAGATTATTATTGTATGACTATCTCCATATTATTAGTGTATGATTATCTCCGGATTGTTACTATAAAATTATCTCCATATTATTACTGTATGATTATCTCCATATTATTACTGTATGAATATCTCCAGAATATTACTGTTTGATTATCTCCAGAATATTACTGTATGATTACCTCCACATTATTACTATATGATTATCTCCAGAATATTAGTGTATTATTATCTCCAGATTATTAGTGTATGATTATCTCCAGAATATTACTGTATTATTATCACCAGAATATTACTGTTTGATTATCTCCAGAATATTAGTGTATGATTATCTCCAGAATATTACTGTATGATTATCTCCATATTATTACTGTATGATTATCTCCAGAATATTACTGTATGATTATCTCCAGAATATTACCGTATGATTATCTCCAGAATATCACAGTATGATTATCTCCATATTATTACTGTATGATTATCTCCAGATTATTACTGTATGATTATCTCCAGAATATTGCTGTATGATTATCTCCAGAATATTACTGTATGATTATCTCCATATTATTACTGTATAATTATCACCAGAATATTTCTGTATGATTATCTCCAGAATATTAGTGTATGATTATCTCCAGATTATTACTGTATGATTATCTCCAGAATATTGCTGTATGATTATCACCAGAATATTACTGTATGATTATCACCAGAATATTACTGTATGATTATCTTCAGAATATTAGTGTATGATTATCTCCAGAATATTACTGTATGATTATCTCGAGAATATTACTGTATGATTATCTCCAGAATATTACTGTATTATTATCACCAGAATATTACTGTATGATTATCTCCAGCATATAAGTGTATGATTATCTCCAGAATATTACTACATGATTATCTCCAGAATATTACTGTGTGATTATCTCCAGAATATTAGTGTATGATTATCTCCAGAATATTACTGTATGATTATCTCCAGAATATTAGTGTATGATTATCTCCAGATTATTACTGTATGATTATCTCCAGAATATTACTGTATGATTATCTCCAGAATATCACTGTATGATTATCTCCAGAATATTACTGTATGATTATCACCAGAATATTACTGTATGATTATCTCCAGAATATTACTGTATGATTATCTCCAGAATATTACTGTATGATTAACTCCAGAATATTACTTTATGATTATCTCCAGAATATTACTGTCTGATTATCTCCAGAATATTACTGTATAATTATCTCCAGAATATTACTGTATGATTATCTCCAGAATATAAGTGTATGATTATCTCCAGAATATTAGTGTATGATTATCTCCAGAATATTACTACATGATTATCTCCAGAATATTACTGTGTGATTATCTCCAGAATATTAGTGTATGATTATCTCCAGATTATTACTGTATGATAATCTCCAGAATATTACTGTATGATTATCTCCAGAATATTAGTGTTTGATTAACTCCAGAATATTACTATATGATTATCTCGAGAATATTACTGTATGATTATCTCCAGAATATTACTGTATTATTATCACCAGAATATTACTGTATGATTATCTCCAGAATATAAGTGTATGATTATCTCCAGAATATTAGTGTATGATTATCTCCAGAATATTGCTGTATGATTATCTCCAGAATATTAGTGTATAATTATCTCCAGAATATTAGTGTATGATTATCTCCAGAATATTACTCTATGAATATCTCCAGAATATTAGTGTATGATTGTCTCCAGAATATTGCTGTATGGTTATCTCCAGAATATTAGTGTTTGATTAACTCCAGAATATTACTATATGATTATCTCCAGAATATTAGTGTATGATTATCTCCAGAATATTATTGTATGATTATCACCAAATATTGGAATGAGTTCTAGTACTTTATGAAGATGCAAAGAAGGAAAAAGGCGGAAAGGGAAGTTGTTCAGGTTTAGAGTGTCACGGGGTAGGACGGAGAGGATTCAACCTGTAGTTACAGATGTATTCAGATCAAGTGATGGACATCATTTTAAAAAAGTTTTTTTTAATAAGAAATATATTTGATTTATAAAATAATTCCCCATTATAAGGATTATTGCAAAAATATGTTTGTGGTTTCAATACTTTTGACACGGTTTATGTTTATGTATTAAAATAAGTCAGAAATGAAGGTTATATGATAAAACATCATTTTTAAATTAATCTTTACTAAAGGGGAATTTTAACTTTGGAGATGTGTTTTAAAAATCTGAAGTTGTCTATCCCTACTGAGATATGTAGTTAGGACCTGGAGTTAAACCCGCAACATTAAACCCATCTCATTCTTCACAAAATCACGGTAAATGATATCTAGACTCATTCTCCATAATCACCTAAATAGCTTCCTCTAATTTTAGAAGAATTTGTCTTTTTTTACCCCATTTAGTAAAATCAAATCTTGATACAACTTAAATATATTCATACAAAGAAAGCATTATTAAAAAGGGTTGGCGTTAAAAATTTAAAAAGGGAAATTTTACATCTTTCTTTCCTTGTTTAAAAATGATTTCTCAGGTATTAAATTTCCAATTTCTGGATATCTATATGTTTATTTCTGCATTTTATTTTTTTTAATGGACAAAGGTTATCTAAAATACGCTAATGAAGTTTTGTTTAGTTTAGTTTATTTATTATCCAATATGAAGATTTAGTTTAGTTTATTTATTATCTAATATGAAGATTTGGTTTAGTTTATTTATTATCTAATATGAAGANGGAACAACACTTCCGACCTCCAAAATTATGGAGATGTTTTTGTTTTGTTGATAAACAAAAATGGTTTTAACACATAAAATGGAAAAAAATGTTAAAACTGAAAAAGATTGATTTTGAACTCGTCAAAAACAACACATGATGCTGCTTGCTACAGGGAACCAAGGTTATAATGCAAGGAAACTTATTTCAGAGATGTGCGCATCTTTTGTACTGCAGTGTACTGTTTCTTGGCGGTAATGTAAACACAAGGCGGATGTCGAAGCCTGACATGTGATCCATCTTTCACATAAAAAATTAATGAAATATTCTGGTCAAAGAAAACTATTATGTGAATTATCAAAATGTAATGCTTTTAACCTCCTCGGATACTAAACGAACACTGATGCATCTATTTCTGTTTACAAAGTACACCCAGAGAGAACTGGTTTCACATGTACGCAGAGTATACGCAACTGCAATTAACATTCCTTGCATTATAACCTTGCAGGGAACCTAGAACTGCGACTAGGATTAAACAGAAAAGAATTTTACGATAAAGTTGATTAGATGATATTCCAGCCAACTAACGCACTCCATCCTAACTACATTCATCTTAAACGTTGTCTTCTTATTTTACACTTTCTTGGGTCTCACTGTATATGTAATTTTTCTTATCTTTAGCTTCAGTTTAAAACAATTTATAACGTTTTGTAGGATTTAGTTTAATCCGACATTTTTAAGCATTCGAAATTTTATGACTCCGAAATTTGCTTTTTAAGGTTTGTAACCCACGACTCCGCTACTTGATGAAATTATGAGAGAAAACTGGGTGAAAATGTGCACAGATAAGTACAATGTCTGCAAAAATAATTTAACCGACCATTGAATTAAAGTTTGCATAATCCCTGTTATTTATATCTTGGGTTTAACCTGAGCTACTTCAAACTATGAATTCTGATTGATCAATCTGAGTATGAAATAGCAAAGGTTTACACCATCAGGTTGCATACATATAGGGATTAGAAAATTTGAGCTTGTGGCAAAAACTCAATTCCTTTGTACATTCGAATTTTAACATTATTTTCTGAAAGTTTAAAGGAATCATTCATATATTTGAGAAAATACGTAGGTGCCTAGTTTTTTTATATAACCTGGATCAGATTTTATTTTTCGTCGTTAGACTCTTTAAATGGGATGACCGACAAGGACGATATATATTAATACATTAAATAGACACAACTTTACTCTTTAAGTTGAATGCGCATCAGTCGAAAATTCCAAATTTATTACAGTATTCTGTTTTTAACTTAATAATTTATTTTCAATTAAATTTTACAATATTTTGAAATATTTATATGATATCAGTTGAAAATATTTTGATATTTCTATATTTCTTCTTCTCTTTTTTCTTGTTCATATTTTATACATCGTTCAATCATATAACGGCTAATTTTGAAAAAAAGGATGTTTTTGTAAATTAGCCATTTTTACAAGAAGGACCATTTTTACAGTATTCTGTAAAACTTCCACCACCTCTCATACATTTTTTTTTTTAAATCATCCCCCCCCTCATTATGTTAGGAATATAATTTAGTTGGTTTTATATCTTAATTGGTGAAAATTAATATTGAATAAAAAGTATGAAAAGAGGGTAAAACTTTCCACTTTGAAGTTCTATTTTTTATTTGTTCTTCAAAATCTTTGAAAAACAGATTAAAAAATG
Organism: Eurytemora carolleeae; assembly: GCF_000591075.1. Lineage (NCBI taxonomy): Eukaryota > Metazoa > Arthropoda > Copepoda > Calanoida > Temoridae > Eurytemora > Eurytemora carolleeae. The sequence continues at coordinate 135,253 of NW_019396349.1, read as the reverse complement.
AATTAATAAAATTTATCTGTCATGTAAAAAAATAATTAAAAAAAAACATTTTAGCGAGGAATGTAATTAGGGAAAATCAAATTGTTTCACTATTTTAAGTTCAGACTTTTTTTAGAGCCTGAGATAGATCTTAAATCCATTCCTGTCTTCATTATTCTAAACTATCCCATGAAGTGCATATAATAGTACTGGGTGTTACAGAAAACATGGGAGTTAAGTGAAGGCTTTAACATCGTCTTTGATACTTATGGCACTGTTTATTTTCTTCACTCTACAGGTGTCGTATATTTCCAAATTGTAGTCTGTTGTTTGATGGAAACATCTCAAAATGTATAAAATATTATTATTTATTACACGCTTTGATGTATATTAATAATTCAAAATCAAAGCAGATATAAAAGTCGTCTTCAAATTCTTATGTTTATTGGTTCACCCTGTAAAACTAAGTATCCCTGGACCCGGCTAATCTTTGATCTGCAGATTACTAAAACTGCATCAAATGACCGGGCTGAGAAGTTGAAAAGTTTTGAATTGATCAGAAGGAAGCAGATCAGCTTTACACATGCAAATCTGTGAACCGTTAATATTTTATTGCAAAAGCAAAAAAGAGTTTAATTTCCGGATATTTTATGATTCAAAAAATGTTTTGTTATCACGCCATCACAAGCTTGTGACTATATACATATATATTATATAAATATATTTATATACATTTAAAATATACATAATATATATTTTGAATATATCGGAAGTGGAAGTATTCTTCATTTTTGGAGTTTTTATGCCATAGAGTCAAAAGAAAGTTTTTTGTGATTAGATGTCTCTGACGCTATTTTCAGAAATCAAAATATAATTAAAAATTTTCCTATTCAGACAGGCTGCACTTCGTTGTATAGTTTGTTTTGTGTTGACCGTATGTTTTAAATATGGCGCAGCTTTGGTGAAATACTTTTTGTAATTTTGTAATTTTTTTTGTAATTTTAGTGCAATACTTTTTGTAATGTTTGTTTTGTTTTTGTAATTTTAGTGCAATACTTTTTGTAATGTTTGTTTTGTTTTTGTAATTTTAGTGCAATACTTTTTGTAATTTTTGTTTTGTTTTTGTACTTTTTTTTTGCTACCGAAAAGTTTCAATTATACACCATACACGGTCATTTATAATTAACAAATAACAATTTGTAGCGGAGCCGTGCAAGCCATAAACAATTAGGCCACTATGAAAGATGTATTGAAGAAAAATAAAAAATAATTTATTCACAAGATTAAATTAATTGAATTTATATTTATGTTTATTGTTTAAATATGTTTAAATGTTTATTGACTTAAAATAATCAAAATTCAGTTGAGGTTCTCAAGTTTATAAACATTATGATTGTATAATGTGAGGATGCAAGAATGTGTTTGAGTATCCGCGGATTTAAACCAAGGGTTGGTTCGACCCGGGTTCGGAGATTCCAACGGTAGACGGCGGCTCTGGGACCCGTTCAATCCAATTCTTGAGATCAGTTCAACCTTATCAGTGGAGTTAAGAAGTGAAAACCAAGGGAAGAAAATCTGTGAATTTTGCGGAGAAATTTGAATATATAGTTAAAAAGTGCATTCAGTTGTTTACCAATTCAAATTGAATCAATATTAAGTTGTTGTATCATTGTGTATCATCAATTTTAAAATCATAAGTTTTTAAATCTCAATTTTTTTACTTTTGCGTCCTCAAAGAAAAAACGAAGGCTGTAATTTGAGACATTAACATTCTGTAATATGCAAATCAATCAATTTCGAACAATTTCAAAATGCGTAGCAGAAAGGTTTTTTTTTCACCTGTTCTTCAAGAGGGATTTTATAGATGATTTTTCGGTGTTAGTTCAACTTTTTCAGTATCTATACCACCAAACTGTTTCAGTATCCAACCACCAAACTGTTTCAGTATCTATCCACCAAACTGTTTCAGTATCTATCCACCAAACTGTTTCAGTATCTATCCACCACTAATTACAGAAAATGAAAATATCTGAAGAAGTGGAGTCTTTGCCACAAATTCAGATTTTGTAATCCCCCATATCTCTCCCACCCAATGTCGCGGATTTTTGATACTTAAAACTATTAAATATGATAGATCAAATAATCTAAGTTGAAAAGTCAAAAGATTTACACGTATATCAGGTTTAAAAATAGAAGGTTTAGAAAATTTAGGTTTTTGACGAAAGCTCAATTTCTGTGCAAACTGAAAAACATTCCCGATATTTAATATTTAAAGCAAATAATAAACAGTCTACACATTTCAGACTTATGTTTAAGAATTTACAATTTCATGATTTATTCTTCATTGTTAATCGATAAGAATTTATTTTTGAAAATAATATTTGCTAGCTCTATTTTAGGGGCAAATGTACAGTTCACAGAAATTATTGCATTTTATCAAATACGGTTCTGTTCATGGAAAACCATTCAATCTATATCTGGGTCTGTTCTTTGCATTCTGGTTCTATTCTTTATATTTTTATATTCTGGTTCTATTCTTTATATTCTTACTATTCTGGTTCTATTCTTTATATTATTTATATTCTTTATATTCTTTCTATTCTGGTTCTATTCTTTATATTCTTTCTATTCTGGTTCTATTCTTTATATTCTTTATATTCTGGTTCTATTCTTTATATTCTTTCTATTCTGGTTCTATTTTTATATTCTTTCTATTCTGGTTCTATTCTTTATATTCTTTCTAATCTGGTTCTATTCTCTATATTCTTTCTATTCTGGTTATATTCTTTATATTCTGGTTCTATACTTTATATAATAGTTATATTCTTTATATTCTGGTTTTATTCTTTATATTCTGGTTCTATTCTTTATATTCTGGTTCTATTCTTTATATTCTGGTTCTATTCTTTATATTCTGGTTCTATTCTTTATATATTGGTTCTATTCTTTATATACTGGTTCTATTCTTTATATTCTGGTTCTATTCTTTATATAATAGTTCTATTCTTTATATTCTGGTTCTATTCTTTATTTTCTGGTTCTATTTTGTATATTCAAGTTCTATTCTGTATATTCTAGTTCAATTCTTTATATTCTAGGTCTATTCTGTATATTCTAGTTCAATTCTTTATATTCTAGTTCTATTCTTTATATTCTATTTCTATTCTTTATATTCTAGTTTTATTCTGTATGTTCTAGTTTTATTCTTTATATTCTGGTTCTATTCTTTATATTCTGTTCTATTCTTTATATTCTAGTTTTATTCTTTATATTCTAGTTCTTTTCTGTATATTCTAGTTCAATTTTTTTTATTCTAATACTATTTCTTATATTCTAGTTCTGTTCTGTATATTCTAGTTCTGTTCTGTATATTCTAGTTCAATTCTTTTCATTCTAATACTATTCTTCATATTCTAGTTCTATTCTTTATATTTTGGTGCTTTTCATTATATTCTAGTTCTATTCATTATATTATAGTTCTATTCTTAATATTCTAGTTTTATTCTGTATATTCTAGCTAAATTCTTTTCATTCTAATACTATTCTTCATATTCTGGTTCTATTCTTCATATTCTGGTTCTGTTCTGTATATGATAGTAGTATTGTCATATTCTGGTTCTATTCTTCATATTCTGGTTCTGTTCTGTATATGATAGTAGTATTGTCATATTATGGTTCTATTCTTCATATTCTGGTTCTGTTCTGTATATGATAGTAGTATTGTCATATTATGGTTCTATTCTACATGTTTTCCTCTAATTCTAAATATGTTTCATATTTCTGATCTTCATACTATGATTCTGTTTACATAATTCTTATTTTTTTCCTTCCAAGATTTGATTTTGTTTCTATATTCTGAATTTCCTCTGCATATTACAGTCCAAATTACAATTATAACAATTTGTAACATGAACTTGAAACAAATTCTTTTGTTATGTTAAAAGTCGTGTTTTATTCAATATCATTGTTCAGTGTTCAACACCCAAATCATATTCAATTTGTCACATTTCCGATTATATTTTTCAAATCAACGTCTACATCCGGATCCGTATTCCAGATCTAACATCCGGATTCCGTATTCTATGTCTAACATCCGGATTCCGTATTCCGGATCAAATATTCGGACTTACCGTTCTGATACAAATATGTAAACTGGAAACGTAGAAGCTTTAAAAAACTTGGTGTCCTCAGCATGGTTGCGTTTTTTTATATACCTTTTAAAGGAACGTTATTTTCCATTTTCAACACTATTTAAAATATAAAAACGACTAAGTTTGCTCAGATAAAGGTGGTGTACAGAGTACCGTTGTGAATTNGTCCATTTCAGTTTCGGGCAGTGTGGAGCAGAGTAATCTATGGGTCCTGGTTATTAAGTCAGATAAACCTTAACTTTGGGACCCATTTTCCACTGTTAAATGGATGTTTTCATGTTGGCTATTTAATGGACAGGATGTACTGCCTTGTAGTTAGTTTTACGTAGAAGGTGCACTGTAAAGTCTAAATATTGAGCTATGACGTGAGCCGAACTCAATCATAATCATCATTGTAAACCCAATCCAATACGTAATCATTGTATAATATTTTCATGCTTTATCTACATATATAATCTTCCTTTTCTCTCCTTCATATATCCGGAACCATTTGCAAATAAGATCTTATCTATTCGAGAAATCTGTATCGTGAAGGATTGATCAAGTTGAAACAAAATATTTTTTAGAAGAACGCGATATTCTTTTAGAAATCATTAATTTTGTAAGCAGTGGTATTTATGAAAAGTTATTGTGTCCTGTTTTCGTAGCTCTTCCTATTAATTCTAAAAGTTGTGAAAAAAATAAATGTACGAAGTCAAAAAAAAAACATCCTGTGAGATATTTAAAATCAACGAAATATTTCCGATCCACCGATGAAAACAAATTAGAGTTTTACGGCACAAAAATTAGGGAAGTATGGCCAGTTTCAAGTTTGTCATTTTGTAAACTCGAATCATGATCAGAGCTGTAGTAGTATGTTTATCGACCCATGATCAGAGCTGTAGTATGTTTAACGAACCAAGATCAGAGCTGTAGTATGTTTAACGAACCAAGATCAGAGCTGTAGTATGGTTATCGAACCATGATCAGAGCTGTAGTATTTTTATTGAACCATGATCAGAGCTGCAGTATCTGTAAAAGGTTTTTTTTGACACCCTGTACATTTTGGCACACAAGCAATTTGAAGCAGAAGTGTTCATTAAAGTACCAAACATCAAACGTCAAAAAATACTTCATAATTTTTTGACAATAATCGAAAAAAACGCAATTTGATTAATTTGATGAATTTTCGCAACCTGTCTCTTTTGAATCAATTTTCCCTGACACACCTTTTCTTAGCTTGCTTTATTATAATTAGATACAGTTTCCTTTTTAGGGTTTCTACAATCTCAAACAAGCTCCAACGCCCTGTTTATTCGAAATTCATATTTCTGGCATTTCTTCCGGAGATTTTTCTTTCAGTATTTCCTGCAAAAGTCTGATTTTTTTAAAAAATTTTCATCTTTTAAAGGGAGTGTTCGCGAAAAATGAAAGGGGGTTAGGCTTAATCCTAAAAAGTCTGTTTTGCTCGCTACTTATTTTTCTTCTATTTGTTGTGTATATAAGAGTAGAAAATGATTGAAAACGCTTAGTGCCGGCCCAAGAGCGTAGAGCCCATAAAAACTAAAAGTTGCGTTATTCCACTCAAACCGTAATTAATTAGATTTTAAACTGGGACCGAGCTGGTTCAAATTTGAAACACTGATTTAAATCCTTTCTTTATTAGTAGATTATTCAGCAACGTAGCTCAAATTCATTAAATTCTATCCCTGGTTTCCTATGGGACGATAAAACGTATTTTATCAATAAAGGAACTGAGTATTTGTCACAAACTCTGATTTTTAATTCTTATATCTTTGCAACCTAATGTAGTACACCTTTTATATTTCAAGTTGTCAAATTGTATCAAATTGTAAAAATATTTGGATTAAAAAATTTGAGTTTTTGGCAAATACTCATTTCCTTGTTGGATATTCAAGCTTTTTTACAAACAGTTATAAAGGACAACAGTGGGAAAACACAAAATTATCTATATCTTAAATCTAGACATTTTTCAGACGTTTATAAGAAAAATAATATAAAAATGCAAGGAAAGGGATGAATAGATTGTCTCAGTATCATTCCTCCATGTCCCCTGTATCCCCTGTATCCCCTCCTCCCTCCCTGCCTAGGAAAGGTATCCTAGTATCCTCTCCTTCCTCTCTCCTTCAACCCTTCAACCTTAACTCAGGGCCTCAATCTTTACCCTGGTCTGGAGTTTCAGTAGGTTAGTTATTCCTCTAGTTTACTCTCCCTGGTCTAGTGTATCAGTTTATTCTAGTTTACTCCTCCTGGTCTGGTATATCAGTATATTCTAGTTTACTCCTCCTGGTCTAGTGTATTAGTATATTCTAGTTTACTCCCGGCCCCTGGTCTGGTATATCAGTATATTCTAGTTTACTCCCCCTGGTCTAGTGTATCAGTATATTCTAGTTTAATTCCTCTGGTCTAGTGTATCAGTTTATTCTAGTTTACTCCCCCTGCTCTAGTGTATCAGCATATTCTAGTTTACTCCCCCTAGTCTAGTGTATCAGTATATATTTTAGTTTACTCCCCCTGGTCTAGTGTATCAGTATATTCTAGTTTACTCCCCCTGGTCTAGTGTATCAGTATATTCTAGTTTACTCCCCCTGGTCTAGTGTATTAGTATATATTCTAGTTTAATCGCCCTGGTCTAGTGTATCAGTATATATTCTAGTTTACTACCCCTGGTCTAGTGTATCAGTATATATTCTAGTTTACTCCCCCTGGTCTGGTGTATCAGTATATTCTAGTTTACTCCCCCTGGTCTAGTGTATCAGTATATTCTAGTTTAATTCCCCTGGTCTAGTGTATCAGTATATTCTAGTTTACTCCTCCTGGTCTGGTATATCAGCATATTCTAGTTTACTCCCCCTGGTCTGGTATATCAGTATATTCTAGTTTACTCCCCCTGGTCTAGTGTATCTGTATATTCTAGTTTACTCCCGGCCCCTGGTCTGGTATATCAGTATATTCTAGTTTACTCCCCCTGCTCTAGTGTATCAGTATATTCTAGTTTACTCCCCCTGCTCTAGTGTATCAGTATATTCTAGTTTACTCCCCCTGCTCTAGTGTATCAGTAGGTCAGTTTTAAGTAAAAGTTTTCTATTTCATGGGGTAAGATTCTAAAAACTAGCTTTTAAAGTCACGTTTTATAATAATTTTCAAATTGTGCAGTTTATGATGCAACAGTGATGCAACCCCAGATGAAGAATTGAGATGTGAAAAATATTATCATCAACAAATACTAAAATCGAGACACATCTTTATATTAGTGAATTTTCGACAACTCATCGTTTTTAATCTGAAATTTCTGGAAATCAAACTTCGATCGGTGGTTGATTACTGACAAATCAAAATCTAGGTGAAGTGAAAGAAACGTTATAGAGCTTTTCAGCTGGCCCAGGGGGGGGGGGCACCTTAATACTCCTCATCTGTGTCGATGTTTTTTGATTATCCTTTCGACCGTGATGAAGTTATTTATTGTATTTTTAGGTTCTAAGTCCGAGTTTAACTCTGTAACGTTCAAGGAGAACAGTTTAACCTGGGAGAAGAAAATACCCAGGTTGGATCCATGGAGGAGAGAGGAGAAGGAGATAGTTCCCAGGTTAGACCAGGAGACTAGGTTTAAGGAAAGGTATAACTCTAGGTTAGATTCCTGTAGAAGAGAGGAGAAGGAGATAGTTCCCAGGTTAGACCAAGAAACTAGGTTTAAGGAAGAGTATATCTCCTGGTTAGATCCCTGGAGAATAGAGGAGAAGAAGATAGTTCCCAGGTTAGACCAGGAGACTAGATTTAATGGAGAGGAGAGGAGAATGAGATAGTTTCCAGGTTAGACCAGGAGACTAGGTTTTGGGGGGATGGGAGGGATGTTAATGAAAAGAATAGGAGATTAAAACTGAGGAGCGAATGTTTACTATGGGGGAAGATATTATGGTAAAGACAGGAAGGAAAAGAGTACGCTTGAATAGTAATGAATAATGAAGTTTAAGAAGTATAAGAAGGAAGAGAATACGGAGAATCAGGAGAATCAGGAGAAGAATGAGAAAGTTGAAAAGGGTAAAATAATTGAAAACATGGGGAGGAAAAGAAAGGTGGGAGAAACAGGAGAAACAGGACAAGGAGGATACAGAGGCGGGGGATGTACAAGAAATTGAAGGATAATAAAAGGAGTAGAAAAAGGAGATGAGGGATGAGAGGGATAGGATGAGGAGACGGATGCAGGGAAAATAAATAGTAAAAGGAGATAAGAGGTATAGGAAGAGAAGAAGGAGGCAGGGAAGGATAAATAATAAAAGGCGATGAGAGGTCTATGAGAAGAAGACAGGGAAGGATAAATAGTAAAAGGAGATGAGAGGTATAAGAAGAGGAGAAGGAGGGAGGAAAGAAAAATAGCAAAAGAGGATGAAAGGTAAAGAAAGAGGAAAAGGAGGGAGGAAAGGAAAAATAGCAGAAGAGGATGAGAGGGCTAGCGTAATGTAAATGAAGCGTACATATATCTACGTATATGAATAGAAGGTAATGAGTATAAAGGTGAGATTACTGCATGGAAGAAGAGTAGAGAGAGAGAGAAGATTTAAAACTTCTTAACACTAGCGGTGAAAGGTCAGGTTTTATTGCAGCTGTTAAACTTGAAGATTCTTTTCAAAATTAACTCCAGCTCTGATTACAGGAGGAAACAGTACTCTATGTATTCCTCATGTAGGTTGGAGCAAATCAGAGTTACAGATAAATCGAATCGGTTCCACAGTGATACAAGCAACCCGGAGCAGAAGATAAAATCAGAGTATGTCGGGTTGGATGAGAAGAGAAAGAAGGGGCTCCGGGTACCCTGGTACACTGCACTGGATGAAGATATCTCAGACCAGGTTCATTTCATCAAAATATCCAAATCCTTTTAAGATGGGGTTAGATATCAGAACCCGTTATTTTCTTATTTAACCCAAACAAATTCCCATGTCATTCATTTTCAAATCTTGGACTACACTCTCTTATTAACTGAAGGTTTTAAATCATGTGTTCCAGGGGAGTAGGTTCTCTGATTCCCGGGGTGGAAGAGGAGGAGGAGGAGAAGGAGGAGACCAAGATAAACCTAGGACCCGTCGTGTACTCAGAAACCAGGGATTTAAATAATTAAAACTTTCATAATTTTTATTATATTTTAAATTCTCATCAAAAGAACTTGAATGAAAAAATTACACAAAGAAGAACAAATTTTACTTCATTTTCATAAAATAATAAATAAAACGAGATATGTTTCAAGTTTTGGGATTTGAAATGTATTAAAATTACCTTACCAACCCTTTTTAGTGTAATCTGAGACGGTTTTGATATTCAATTATTATTATTGATTGTTCTGATCAGGGTATAGACGGAGAAAGAGTAGGACGTCTGGCAAGTTTAAGTATTGCAGATATGTCTCCGAAACTTGCTCTTCAGAGGATACTCACCCTCTGGCAGCGGAGACAGTATAGAGAAGCCGCGGCATTTCTCAGGTTTGTCTTGATGAATGAAGATCTACAGGACACCTCCTAAGTTTTGTTTACAAAAAGTGCACTTCAGTTTCTATGAAAGAAAGTAATCAAAGAAATTGAATTTTTGCAACAAAGTGTAATTATCTAACCCATATAAATTTGAAACCTTTGATATTTCAAACTTAGATTATTTGATATATCTAACAGAAGTCATTATTTAAATATCAAAGGTTTCGACAATGGGTTGCAAAGATATAAGGATTAGAAAATCACACGTTGTTGCAAAGACTCAATTCCTAACTACTGCATAAAATATTTAAAATCTGGAATTGAATAGTTTTTATATTTCAAACATGACACATTGGACCCTGCAGGAACAATTTTTGTTGTGATGAACAAACCTTTGGTGAGGGTGGACATAAGTCTATTTCACACTATATATGTTGTCCGTTGGCATTTTCTTTATGTCACCCTAAATAATACAGTAGACCGTGATCTTAGGTTAGGTTTTTGCTGTAAAATAAATCCCATAAATCTCGTAAATTAACGCTAATAAAAGATTGTTCTCTAGGCGTCTCTCCCTTGCAACCTTTAAGCAGGTTTCTTCCTCTCTCCCTACAGAACATTTTGTAGACTGTCTCCCGCACTCTTTACCCATCCTGGAGGCTTATTATTCTAAACTATTCCTAGCAGGTAGATAAACTAATCTGTATCTGTATCTGTATCTGTATCTGTATCTGTATCTGTATCTGTATCTGTATCTGTATCTGTATCTGTATCTGCGAAGATAATGAAAGTGAAAACTAATGTGAAATGTTTTTGTCAAAATAAATGTGATATTTTGAAAATACATTGCACAGTGGGGAGGGGGGGGGGTGTACATGGGAAAAGGGAATTATGAACTTGTATGAAGGGAGGGGAGTAAGATTTATGTGAGGGTGAGAGGGTTGTTAAGTGTGCTTGAGAAAACGCTAATTAAACTCTCACCCTTAATGTTTGTATTGTCATTGTATATTTTTGTCTTTGTCATTTTCTGTTAGATTTCACAATTTCCGGATGTTTAACCATTAAACCCAACCCAATCCATCCTTTAGGATTCTTTAATCCTAACACGTATTATGTCATGACCTGACCCATAGATAGATAGGATAATATCTGCTCATTTCCGGGGGAAACTTTATATTAATCTTTTCCCCTTCTCTTTTCAGTGTAATTTAAGTTGAACGCGTGGTAAATTATAGATTTATCTCTCTGAAATATTTAGACTTCATAGTTCCATATATGGAAGGATTTCAGAGAAATCTTGTTGAAAGTTCATCTCTAAAATCTTTAACTAGTACCATTTTACTGCACTGTTTGCAATTTTGGAAATTTCACAGAAAAACTTACATAAAAACTTTCATTTACAAAATTTAAAAATGTGCACATCTGATTTATTATATGAGATTAAGACATTATCCTGGTTTGTAATATATAATTACTAAATCTAAGCTGTGACCCACTTTAAACATACAATTAGCAAGGATTATAAATGGATTACAAATTGGAAACCAATTTTAATCCAGAACCAGAGCCTAGACAAACTTCTTTAAAATTGAATATCAAATCAGATTTCAGTAGAATTATCGAACGTAAGTGTATTTTCAACCTTTTTTGCAAGAACATGTCTCCATCATGGCTCAATTAGATAATCATATAAACACATGTTAGATGTTATTGTGAATCATCACCAAAACATAAATTTTTCTCCAGGAGGACAGAAGAGTAGGACGAGTGCTCAGGTGTCCCCGGAGACTGTAGTCTGGCAGCTTGTCAAGTTCTTCGCCAGTCAGGAGGATCAAACCCTAGTCTCCAGGGAGGGCAGGTATACAATGATACAAACCTAGTCTCCAGGGGTACGGTATCTAGGAACATGACAATGACCAATCCCTTTTCTCCCTGTAGAGAAAGTATACATAATATAAGGAACATTATAAGGAGTAGCCAGATTTTTGACAATACTTAAAAGTGTTGTAAGGATGAATATAAGATTAATAAAAAACGATGCAAATCTATTGAAATCCAATCTATTTCTAGATGGGAGTTCTGTGGTCCGTTCATGAATACCTGTAAACGTCTTCTCTCAGTCCTCATCTCAGTAGATCCTAATATACGGAGAATAGTTGGGGAGAGAAAAAAGGTAACAAGTTTTTTTTGTAGTTCACTTTTCATTTTTCATGAAAACCAAGGTATGATAGTTAAAAAAGGGCTATACATACATTGAGTCCTGGGTAATGTATACAACCCCTGTATTTGATTAGTTAAAGTGAGGAAGATGGTAAATATAAAACCCTCTCCTACAATACAAATTCATTAACCCCAGAGAGAACCTCAACCATAAACCTGTAGAATTATATATATATTATATATATATATTTTACTCCGAGTATAAAACAAAAACAAAATATTGTGAAATCAGTTACTTGCACAATTTGTGTTTAATACATTTTTCCTGTTTTAAACTCTTCAAACTGCCATGTAAACAAATTATTATCATTTTCAAAATTATTTCAACTGCAGCCTTCAAAGCTAAATTTGCGTTGGTTGTTTGAATATAAAAAGATGGTTTTAAGAGTTTAAAATTGGTAGTAAAACTATTTTGATTCTTTTTAAACTAAAATCTTTAAACTGTTCGCAGAAGAAATAAACCGCGTCTGATTCGTTTAGTTTTAAATCATTCTCCAGGATATGATTTCTCTCGTAAAGCAACATTTTAAAACTAAGCTTGTTAATAGCAAATTATTTAATACAGGTTGTCCCAATAAACTTCTATATCGACTTTGTTCTGCGTGGCATTATTACGTGAACACATTGTTTGTAGTATTCCAACAGTTAATATTTAAAACTACTAGTCTTGGGGATTTCAAATTGTGGTTTACCCATAGAGAATAGAATATATATTAGAGGAGAATTTATAGAATCTCTCGGGAGGAATTTTTTCAGTGCCTTTCAGCCTGAAAGGTAGTTCAAAGTGTACAAATCATGTAAATGTTCACAAATTATATGCAGTAGAGTACATTAATACATTTTGTTCCCTAGACTATTCATTTCAAATTCGAATTTTTTAAAACTGTTAAATAAACGTTATAATGAATTATGTGAATAAAAAACATCATTTGATTTATAGTTAAAACGGAAAATCATCGTTTGTGAAGTGAAAGGCATAGAGTCTATGTGAAATGATCATTGGTCAATTATGAAACCAGCCTATTTCATAATTTGGTTTTCTTTTAACATTAATTTGAGATTTTCTATAAAATGATATTCCAGGGTCCAAAAGGTTATATAGCATAAATATGTGAAGTACACCTGCAGTAAGGAAACAGTACAACAAAATGGCCGTTTTACACTTTTTTCTAGTAAATTCCACTCTAATATATATTCTATTCTCTTTGGGTTCACCATATTAACACCCTCAAAATTGACGGAGATAATCAGAAATTTGTCCAGTTTTTAATTCAGTAAAACAACGAAATCTTTCAAATATTTAATATCTCCGTCAATTTTGAAGATACAAAGAAGGCAGACCACATTTTTAGAAGCTAATAAGACGTTCAGTCTTTATTATCAACTATCGTAAATAGAAGACGATTTTCAAGTTTAATGAGACATCCTGCATAATATTTAAAATTGACATTGAGTAATATTGATTTATAAATGTGTTGCGTACAGGTGGAGGAGCTGGAGTGCTAAATATTTAAACATTCAATTCATATCTGTCAAAGGGTTTCTATACATTTACAATGACGAGATGCCCATCATCACAATAGATAGAATAGAGTACACAGTCCAAAGTACACACCCAGATATTCTTTAGTACGGGGGGGGGGGGTACAATCATTACTTGACAAATATTACAAAAGAATTGGGGGTGATTTGAGGTTTTCTTGTTTCATGACGTCTTGGTGTTAAAATCTGTAAATATAAAGATAATGATTATACAAGGTGTCATTTATGTATTCGAATGATATATCTTTACAGTAATTATTTCGAGGATGGGTTTCCGTAGATAGAGTTCCGGGATCATTCATTAATTCATCAGATACTTTAATGGAAAAATCGAAGGGAATGAAGAGGGATCCGAGAAGACGAGGGATCGGAGGAAAGGCAGCAAGATCAGAGGAGAGTAAGAAGATTTTGGAAATATGTCGAAATATCAAAGAAATGAAGTAAGAATAGAAAGAAATAAGAAAAGGAAATATCAGAGGAAAAAAGATTAAGAGAAAAGGAGCAACTATAAGAGAAAAGAATAATGATCAGAGGAAATGGAGAAGAATTGGAGGAAATAAGGAAGGATCAGAGGAAAGAAAAATAATTAGAGGAAAAGGAAGTGAGATAAGAGGAATAAAAGAAGAATTTTGAAACGGGGGGAACCAAGTAGAATCGGAGAAAGAAAAGAAAGATTGGAGAATATATGGAACCAAGAAATATCGGAGGTTAGAGAGAAACAAGAAATAGCGGCAAAAGGAAGCGGGATCGATGGATAGAGGGAACCAAGAAGGAACAGAGAAAAGAAGAGGGATGGCAGGATAGTAGGAATCAAGAAGAATGAGAGAAAGTAATAAGGATCCGTTGAGGTAGGGAACCAAGAAGAATCGGAGAAAAGAAAAAGAATCGGAGGATCAGAGAAAGGAAGAAGGATCTGAGGATAGAGAGGAGCAAAAAGAATCATGAAGAACATCAAGAATGATACGAATTATAGAAAGAAGAATATTGGGTTAGAATAAGAAGGATGGGGGGGGGGGTGACAAGCGGGAAGAAGAGTTTATGTTATGTTTAAAATGCAACATTTTCATGTTTATTCTTTAGGTTCAAAAGGTTGCTTAAATCTTAAACAAACTTAGGATGAGGAAGTTTAAAAGCTTGACAGGTTGAAAGAGGATTACAGGAGAATATCCTTAAAATTATATTTTATACTCCCTATACTACATACACTTGAACACTCTTAGGTCCTAGTATTACGTTATTTATGTTTAAAAATACATTTTTAAGAATATTTAAAAGGGAGGCTACAGAAAAGTAAAATATACCCTACACATGAACTTAAAAGTCCAAAAGCTGAAAATCTAATGTTTTTCAGTATTTTCAGCAAAAGGGAAAGAATGGTATTAGAAATAGCGGAAAAATGCGTAATCCGGTTTAATATTTCCGCGTTTACCGGTTTCAGATTCTTGCAAATACTTTTACCGGATTTGAAGAGCAAGAACTGTTGAAGGATTTTATCATCATGGTTTGGTTTGGATAAAAAAAACCTATTTTCAGATTTTGACGAGAACTATAGAAGGATTAGGACAGCATGGTATGGTTGGAACCTCAGACCAATCTCTGATGAACCTCCATGATGCGCTCAGAATAGAACTACAGAAGGTTTTATTTTTAACTTTTACTTTTATACACTAATAACGCTTGATATCGATATCCACCAGGGGAAATTTGAAATGAAATGAGTTCTTGCCACATTCTCAGATTTTTTAAAACCTTTATCTTATCAATTCGATGAAGTAAACTATGACTTCTGTTAGTTGAAATAGTTTTAAATAACAAAGGTTTACACCCCAGGTTATACAGATATAGGGATTAGAAAACTAAATTCCTTTCAGAGAAAAGTGACCAAATTAAAAGTTATCACTGCTGGTTTTCAACAACCGACTATCTAAGATGTATTTAATAAATCTGTTGGACAACAAAAGATACTGCTTGACCCCGGGATTAACAATATAAAATTTCTGACCCCCTCTAATGGTTCTTAGTTTTTCAAAAATTACGAACTCCGTATTTCCAGGTGAAAGACCAGTTCTCCAGTGCGCTGAGTAAACTTGATGAGCTCGCTTTATCAGGGAAGGAACCGGTCACGAATTCAGGTTAAATAAAAAAATCTTCTTTCTGTATATTTCATATGAATGTACTATTACTGTATCCCCCGAGCCTGTCTCCAACAAAAATTTAAAAACATTTCATATAGATTTTAGCGCAAGAAAAAATCTAAATTTTTACTTTGAATGATCTAAAATTAGTATAAGGTATTCTGTATACAATAACATTATATATATATGGTGGCCCAATAAACAATAAAAATTAAGAATTTCTTTTACAAATCATGATGATTTAAAGTTGATACCTAACTTCCATGATTGTTGACACAATTTTTTAAAAGCATAGAACACACGTAACCTTTGTAATATGTTAAAAATAATATCTTTACATTTTCCGGGCCACCTTATATGATAAAATGTTTTGGCTAAAACAGACTGTAGTGTCCGAGGGGCTGCCAGCTGTTTCATGTCAACGCTAGAAACTGTGTGGGAAGATATTATAATTTCTGTTCGACATTAAACAGTGATTTTACGAATATTCATTTGAATTCATGAGAAAACAAGATGGAGGAACGGATATTCACGTCTCTAAACATAAACATTCTTGTATTAACGGTTTTTATCATTTGTTGCCATCGTAATTAAAGAATTCTTAAACAAAATGGCGGTTTGGGCCCTTGAAGGAACACCTCTTGTGAATTATAACATAATTTTCAGGTTCATGTAAGGTTCCGGTTCTATCAGGTCATCAGAGACAGCTTTCACTTCATCTTGTACAGGTTAGTTGAACCCGGAGTAAAACCCTGAATACAACCCATTATTTAAAACAAACACTTTTTTATATGTATTCAAGCTTCGGAAAAAAATAACAGATCATGGTCCCTTTAAAAGTGACTTGCGCATTTCTAATTTCTAATACAGGAAAATATGTAGTGGTTATCAGAATTAAACACTTTTAAACCTAGAAAATCGATAATATCTTCCACATTGTTGATCGGATAAAGGCTTCAAGGGTACCGTTGTGAATCAGACATTGACATTTTGCATATTGGGTCACTTGAAATTAGGCTTACCTTTCCTGTAAGGCAAGGATGTAATGGAAGGAAAGTTATTTCAGAAGTGTACGCATCTTTTGTACTGCAGTGTACTGTCACTGGGCGGTAATGTAAATACAAGACGGATGTCGAAGCCTGACATGGGATACATCTTTTACATAAAAAATCAATGAAATATTCTGTTCATAGGAAACTAATATGTGAATTATCAAAATTATCAAAATTTAATGCTTTTAACCTCCTCGGATACTAAACGAACACTGATGCATCTATTCTTGTTTACAAATTCCGCCCAGAGAGAACTGGTTTCAATATGTACGCAGAGTATACGCGACAGAAATTAACTTTCCTTGCATTAGTGCCTTGTGCCTTGCTGTAAGGTATAGATAAGAATCCTTGATTAGTCTCGTTAAACCAACCCGAAACTGATTCGGAGAACACAGTTTTGACACATTATAATTCCTGATTAAATCTTCGTTGCTCCGATCCATCCTAACTGTAACATGGGTTAAATCTAATTCTAGGTTCAGGAGAGATTGATAAAGAACAAGTCTCTGCTGACTACAGTTGAACCTGCTGTTTCCTCAACTAGTCTAGAGGTTAGAGATTAAATGATTTATCCGGGATCTGGATTTATTCTACAACAAGTAATCGTTTCCGGCTGGGTTTAAGAACATCTAAAAATACAATAAATTTTAAAATTAATTCAAAGAATAAAATTAGAGAAGAATAAAAGACAGGAAGCATAGCGTAAATTGGACAGATTTAAAACAAACTTTTGATATGAATTATCTAAAGGAATTGAGTCTTTCACACAAACTCTGATCTTATAATCCCTTGACCTTTGCAGCCCAATGTCGTAGACCTTAGATATTTCAAACTATGAAATCTGTTGGATAAAATATCAACGGTTTACACCATCAGGTTGCAAAGATATAGGGATTAGAAAATATAATTTTGTGACAAAGATTCAATTCCTTAGTATGTTGCAAAAACATGTCCAATTGAAAGACATAATTGTATTTCTATAAATACAGAACTAAATTATATATATGGAGGGGATGGATAACTAAAATAAAGGTTAATTAATTTACTCTATAAGATTGAGCTCACTATTGTATAAATATATATAATTAAAGTATACAGTCATATCTGAGATAAAATCTCGAGCTCAGATATTAATTTTTTTAATATTTCGCGTTTTGGGTTTTATTGGAATTGATGCGCATGTGTCCAGGTACTACTGGGTATACTGGAGCGAAGGGTTCAGCTGGATAAGGAGGTAATGTTCCAGTTTACAAGCATCAAGAGAGAAACAAGCCTAGTTGGGAACCTGGAGTCAGACCCTGCAGTTGCTCCGATACTCATGAAGTTCCAACGAGGTTGTCACCAGGTATATTATATCAGTTTATAGTGATTGTTAACGTTAATTAAAACCACTCTTTGATTAAAGAGTGCCATAAATAATTTAAGTTTACCTGATAAAAGATGACAAACAGTTTTCAGTTTTTCAATCAGAAATTAAAAATTATTCTTCCACAATCCTGTAAACATCATCAAAATCTAGAAAAGAAAAAATTGAATAGAACGGAATGGAACTATCAAATCGGTGGGGGTGAGGGGAGGGATAAAATACTTAGGCTATCCTCAAAATGATAAGGATAATCTTAGAAAATTATTTTTAAAGTTGTTTTAACATTAAAATACTGTCTCCTGTTCCGAGTTGAAAATAGTTCAATCTTGAATAGCCCCNTGTAAAGATATATATTATATATATTTCAGTTTTTAACTTCACATTTTATTTAAAAAGAATTGTACATAAACAAAATGTTTCATGTCTCACGACGATCTTTGAACACCAAATTCAAATAAATATTTTTCTGAATATTTCAAGTCAAGAATTCGGTATTTGGAAGTTTTCTATTTAGCATTATTGCACAATTTGGCATTCATATATGCCTGAACCTGGAGGTTTTGCGGGCGCAGGGAATTCAATGAAATTCATGTTTTTGTTTTAATTTTAATTCAGGAGAAACTGGTCGATCAAGCAGTCCTGAATTAATCATTTAATTCTGACACATTCAGTATATATTATGCAGTTTTTTTTTAATTCACTTTTAGATATACACGACTGCAGCGTAAACCAACACAGTGAATAAGAATTGCAAGAATGAAAACTGATTTGGATAGAAATTATGTTTAAGGTTTTGGAACTTATCCGCGAAATCAAGGAGGAGGAAGAGGAGGTTGCTGAACCTGGGAGTGATATCTCCGGGTACCATTCAGATTCAGACTCTGCGATCATGATGTCTGGAAACTCTCCGTTCGTTTCTAAAAATGCAAGATCTAACTTTTTGTTAAGATCAGGTAAAAACAAAAGAAAATGTAGAACAAATATTTATTTCTAAATTCCATATTTTACAGTGCGCGTAGGGAGCAAGGATAAACCTCTGATTAGTATAAAAGAGGAACCTGGATATCTCTCCTCATCTAGTGGGTTCTCCTCCCTCCCACCCTCCGCCTCTTTAAACCCTTCTCCTTCCACCTCCTCGGCTTCTCCGCCCAGCTCCTCCTCCAGTATGCAGGATAGTGATAGTAGTGAGGGGGCAGAGATTAAGGTAATTTTACTTTACTCCGGGTTATGTACAGAGAGACCCACAAAACTTTGGAATAGGAAGACGACATTTAAACAATATTATGTGTAGTTGGTGTTTCACAGTTGCACAATTACTGTGTTTCAATTACATCTGACGATTTAAAATCATGACCTGAGTCCTTTTCCACATTATTATAATTACCATTGTACTACTTAAGTCAAATTATATAAATTTATTTGATTATATTTCATATTTGTTTCCACATTGTTTTGAAAAGTTGTTAATTCTATGAAAAATATTAAATGATAGGAAAGGATTCATCTAAAAATTGATTTATTGTATGAGGAGGAAGATTAGGAAATCATTGTGTAGTTAGTTAGAGAATTTGTTACGCCATTGCAGATTTTAAACTCTAAACTCAACCATCGGTTTTGGGGGGAGGGAGGAGGATAAATAAGAAATAAACAAGCTCAAACTTGTATTTATCCCTTAAAGAGACAGACCGGCTATGTAATAAGTATGTAATATAAGATTAATTTTTATTTTCTCAACCTGTTCCTAAACAACTAATTAGTTTACTGTAGAATTTTTACTACATTTTTTGTCGTCGTTATTTAATAATTTAAAAAAAAAAAATTCTGAAAACGTATCTATCCAAAAGTACGACTTTGAACGTCGACTTTGCGCTCAAACTAAGGATTTACAGATCTTTAAAAAGTTTTATAAGTCTCAAATGAATCCAAAAGAATTTGTCCTCAACACTGCATACTCAATTCAACTACCTTACATAGCCGGTCTGTCCCTTTAAAAGTATATTTCCAACAAAATTTCACCAAAGAGTGATGTCTTTCCTGATCAAAATCACGATTTTATTTGTAAATGAATGATTGATGTTAGAAGCATTTTCACGATGTAAAGAAAATTTAGATTTTAATTTTGAAAATTGCAAGGTTTGGCAAAGTAGTGTTCGGTTGCCAAATAGTCCATCTGTCTAAGGTTAACACTGAGAATGTTAGTTACGTCTCATCAGAATTATAAAACCTTATGTTTTGTCGGATTGTTTGTCAAGTTTGGTTGAGTAACTCAGAGTTTAAAGTTTAAAGAAAAGTGAAACCAGTTCCAAACTGTTGGTTTGAATGATAGGGTTTAGTTAGGACCTTGAGACGCTGAACTAGGTTCATGTCACCTGTCAGCTCTTACAAGCCGAAACCAACGAGTCATATATGGAAAAGAATAGGTTAAAGGATACATGCTTTCATCGTGGTAGAAGCTGAAATTATACTGGATATTCACGACTACGAGACCAGGTCAAGGACTCAACACTGTAAAATATTCGATGAACATTTTACAATTCATTTGAGGATTTCTTTTGATTCTGATTTTTTTATAATCTTATTAAAAGCTTAAAATAACGGTTGTAAAGTTAGCAATTCTGGTCATATTTCGAGCAGAACTCTCCGGTTTATTTTTAAGATTGCGGGCAAAGAAAATATACATTTAAGCAGAACTCCCGTGCATTTATTCGTCATTGATACACAGATAAAGGTTTTAAAGCTATGCTTGTTGATTAGGGGGTCACTTGAACATACTTTAACAATTTCTTAAATAAGATTTTAATTTAGAAGGATACCTTGAGGTTTACTGGGAGAGGGAAGGTTAAGCGAGGAACGGGTGGAGGAGTGCAGTGTTTGAAGTGCGAGGACGGAGAAGCAGAATCCTTGAGGATTGAGGTTGAGAGGTTGAAGAATGAGCTAACCGCTACCCGACAAACCATTGTGAGGATGCATGAACGAGAAGACAGAGTTAAACAGAGGTAAGTTGTAACTCAGAGTTATTTTTTTCAAAATAATTCTGAAAATTAAAATTCTATTTCTCTAATCTGTTTAGGATAATAGATATGCAACTAAAGGAGGAAGATATTAGTATTTCTTCAACTGGGAGCCAGGTTTATTTATCCGCGACCCACGGAGTAAGACTGGTTGCCAAGTATGGAGAACTGTATAGTAGAACCCGACTCCGAACCCTGGCAAGCCTAGACGCACTCCCTGAGCTCTCCTCTGCCGGAGAACTGAAGAATAAACTTCTCTTCTCTGTTGTAGTTCTAGCTTTCCGTTCTGTCAAGCAGACAATAAGTTCTACCAAACTTCAGATTAAGAAAACACTAAATGTAAGAATATAGTTTAATATCTGATTTAAAGGGACTGTCAACGTAATTTCAAGCGGTGCCAGCTCAATGATGGAGCTATCTTTGCTTCTCTATCTGAAAATATTCACCCGAGCCCAAAAATGAATTTGTCAGAATTTACAGACAGAAAATCGACGAAACCTTCATTATTGTTTTTCAGATAACGGTTTATATGGTACCGTTGTTAATTAGACATGTTACTCTATAAACTTAGTTCGACGAATTCGACAGTCCAGGCAACGAAGGATCTAAACTCCTGTATTGATATATTTATATCTCTAGGTTCCTCCTGGTACTGAGTTAGATCCGGCGACGAAGGATCTAATCTCCTGTATTGATAGATTTCTCTGCTTTAGGTTCCTCCTGGTACTGAGTTGGATCCAGCAACAAAGGATCTGAACTCCTGTATTGCTATATTTCTCTGCTCTAGGTTCCTCCTAGTACTGAGTCGGATCCAGCAACAAAGGATCTGAACTCCTGTATTGATATATTTCTCTGCTCTAGGTTCCTCCTGGTACTGAGTTGGATCCAGCAACAAAGGATCTGAACTCCTGTATTGATAGATTTCTCTGCTCAGGATATCAATCCTCAGGCTTCAGACAAATGTGCGATGTGAGTAAAATCTAATAATTCTCATTTAGATTTTCTTAATAATTTTATTACCAATGACGTGTCAATATTCTAAATCCTAGGACGTATACTCATGCTATGAAGACCACTGTAGACAATTCAAGACTCTTTTAGACATTTCCATAGACTTTAAAGATACTTGTAGGTTCAAATCTTCAAGAACTTATAACACTCAATTAAATCTTCTTAACTTTTGACGAATTCTGGACTTTTCTTAAATTTCTTAAATCATTAAGAAATTTATAGACTTTTACTCATTTATAGACTATGATGAAATACATTTTTGATTCCATGTGTTTAACTGTTGCACGAAATCTCGTGATATCTCAATATTTTGATTATACTGATGGACAGTGTACACGGTCAAACATTTTAATTAAACTGTTAAGGTTTCTCTTCTCCCAAAATTATATGATTTTCGTGCCAACTTTCGGGAGCTGATGGTTTTTATTAATCTTTGTTTTCTGATAACACGAAGCTAAACCTGATTGATTTTTAGGAAGTTATGAATCAAATTTGTTCGACATTATTTGATTACCCTGGGATACGACACTGTGAACAATTATCCAATTATATCAGAGAAACTGTCTCCGTAGCCTGGCAACTCAGTACTCATGTAAGTATTTTGTTTTTTTTGGTTTGTATGACTTTTGATGCGTATTCTGGTGTCTTGGTTTTTCGTGTTTCTGGTGTCTCAATTTTCCTTAAATCTTTAAACTCTAATTTTTTAATCCTACTTTTGATGTTAGGTCTCCAGTGTTCCTTGTCTATTAAATGTGTCCAAGGTTCAATGCTAATTAATGTTTTACCCTTGGTGTCATATGTTATTTCTGTTCTAAGGACTTTGGTGTCTAATGTTAAATATCTACAGTGTCTAGTCTTCAGAAACTATAGGGTTTAATCTCTAGATTCATGACGTCTAGCTGCTGTCTGGTATTTTTTCTGGTCTCACAAAACTGTTTCTAATCCCTGGATCGCAGATTCTGTCTGGATTTAATATCCAGATTCTGGTGTCT
This sequence comes from Eurytemora carolleeae, assembly GCF_000591075.1. Taxonomy (NCBI): domain Eukaryota; kingdom Metazoa; phylum Arthropoda; class Copepoda; order Calanoida; family Temoridae; genus Eurytemora; species Eurytemora carolleeae. Next base: position 112,335 of record NW_019396349.1, on the reverse strand, counting down.
ATTGTCTGGTCTCTAGATACTACGTTTTAATCTATATCTCTAGATTCTGGTGGCTCCTGTCTAGTCTCTAAAATCGGTTTTTAATCTATGGATTGTGGTTTCCACTGTATCTATAAACTCATTGTTTAACTTTTAGACTTTAGTGTTTAATGTCTGATCTTAAAGAACTAGTTTCAAATCCTCAGATTCTAGTGTCTGGTGTCATATATCTCAAATTCTAGTGTCTGGTGTAAAACCTCAGATTCTAGTGTCTGGTGTCATATATCTCAGATTCTAGTGTCTGGTGTAAATCCTCAGATTCTAGTGTCTAGTGTCAAATCTCTCAGCTCTGTTTGCTCCGATATCTTGTTTTTGATCTAATCTAGCTGTTTTCTGTTTAGAAACCTGCATACTATATTGAATATGAGGAGAGAACCTTCCTACCGGACTTGATGGTTAGGACGGGAGAGAGAAGAGAAGGGAGTAGAGTCTCCACATATATCTGGCCAGCTCTACGGGAAGGAGATGGCGATCTAGTTTATAAAGCAGTTGTGGTAACCACACAGTAATATACTGTGGTCAACCAACCATGACAATTATCTGCATCAGAAAGACGTGGTTACCACACTATTTAGTTGTGGTTACCACACTATTTAGTTGTGGTTACCACACTATTTAGTTGTGGTTACCACACAATTATGTTGTAGTGGTTACCACACAATCATGTAATAGTGGTTACCACATAATCATGTAGTAGTGGTTACCACATAATCATGTAGCAGTGGTTACCACAGAGTCATGTAGTAGTGGTTACCACATAATCATGCAATAGTGGTTACCACATAATCATGTAGTAGTGGTTACCACAATTATGTGGTTAACACAATTATTTAGTTGTGGTAAAAACACAGCACTAAGCCAAAACATTCCACAATATGAAGAGTTGAAGCTCAATATCAATATATCCATATAGTAGTGGGAACTCAATACTATCCGGTTTTTAATATTAGAGACATTGATATGAACCAGTTTGTGGTACGTTAAGTACCTAGAAATATGGTGGAATAAAACCCAGTTTTGAAAATATAAACATTAAATCTAGTCGAAATAATATTACCTAGTCAAAACATTGGCTTTTACAGCTATCTACCAAGGACCACCGAGCTCTAAAGGATTAATTTTTGATGTTAGGTACTTATCCAAGGGATTTTTCCCATGCGACAACTTCCCAAAGGTTCAATTTCCCAAGCGGCAACTTCTCAAGCCTGTGCTTTCCGCAGCCCTCGGCCCTCAGCCTGTTTTAACCTCGGTGCTTAGCTCCCTAGCCAATCCTAGCCGCAGCACTCAGCCCCCGTTGGAGCCTGCGGGGCCTCAGAGGGCCTAACCTAACCTCTGGGAAGTTGCAGCTTGGGAAATTGCACATTCGGGAAGTTGCCACTTGGGAAATTGTCACTTGGGAAGTCGCCCTTTGGAAAAGTAACTAAAACCTAATTTATTGTGGGCTCATATTGGAGATTTGAATACAGTTTATTTTAAGACAATTAAATACGATTCCAGGATCGGAAAATTAAAAAACTTCTGGAATATTTTATTTGGTTTTTATATAAGCAGATGTTTTTTAATGAAAATTATATTTTACATAAAAAAGTTAAATATTTAAAATGCTCAAATGTATAATATTTTTTTTTTACACACATTGTGTTTTGATATGATTTTTGTATTTTTGATAATTTTTATATATTGTAAAATATTTGTATATATTGTAAAATATTTGTATCTAAACTGTTCTTTATAATTATATAATTGCACTGGAAACAATAAAAATAATTAAAACTAATAATAAGCAAGGTGCCTGTTCTATCATTAATCTAAACTATGTGAAGGTTAAGTAAAGCAACCAAACAAGAGCCTGCCCCCCCCCCCAGAAAAAAAAAATACGTATAACTACTTTACACTTGAACCTGAACACATATCAGCTCAAATCTTAAATTATTTGGCATTTTTAGGGCAGGAAAAGGGTAAGGATAAACATACAAATCTCACAAAATCTTTAACATACAGTTTGGTACAGTGGTGCACTTTAATTTATATAATTACTGGCTTGTGAGTTTAACTACTAAAAAGTAAATGTAAAAATTAAAGAAACAGTGAAAGCTGAGTGTCTTGAATTTTGACCGATTTTAGAATTTTTTAAAACAAAATAACAGATTTCTCTTTTTTTCTTTTCTCTTTCTATATATTATACTTCTGCTGATAGTGAATTCTGCAACATCAACAGATGTAGGGATTAGAAAATTAGAGTTGAGGTGAGTAATCAGTTCCGTTCATACATTATAAGTAAATTGTACAATGTACAAAAGGTACAATGCGCATGTTCCTCTTAGATCTATAAATATACTTTGCTTGTCTGTTTTTATGTCTGTTTGTCTCAATTAACGTCAAAACAGCTGAACCGATCGGGCCCAAATTTTGTATGGAACCTCACATGACCTCAGGGAAGGTTTACTCACTATACGATAGAAATAAATAATCTAAATTAAAAAAAATTTAAGGTTCACACTATCAAGTTGCAAAGGTATTGAGATTGGAAATTTTGAGTTTGTGGCTAAGACTCAATTCCTCAACGCCAATCAAATTTAAATTAACTGACGAAGCAATTCTTGTTTTCATATGAAAATCGATTATTTTTAATTTTGTGGTTTCTCTGTTAAGTGACTTGCGTATAAAGTGCAGGATGAAAAAAGGAAGAAATCAACAGAATTCAACAAGTTTTATGATGGAAACACAAACACTACCTTCCTCATTGTTCCTCAGCTAAAGATGTAAAGGGAATCGTTGTGAATCTCGCATGCACTAGATATTACGTTGTCAATCCCTTTAGGTAAGGTTCGGTTTATGTTCAGGTTAGGTTTAGGTAAGATTTGGTTTAGGTAAGGTTAGGTTTAGGTAAGTTTAATATGTCTCAAATGAATCCGAAAGAAGTTTTCCACAACACTGCATACTCAGTTCAACTACCTTACATAGCCGGTCACTCCCTTTAAGAGTACGTTTTCAAACATTTTGAGTAAATGTGAGCGGTATTACTCATGTTCTGAAGCAAACATTTTTTTAACTAAAGGAACTATTATCAGAATTAAATACTTTTAAAAACAAACACTTTCAAGGTTTCAAAGGTAACGTTGTGAAATTTTGCATTGGGCCGGAGGGTCACTAAAAAATTACGATTACAGTACCTTTAGAGTACGTTTTCAGTCTAGTTTATTCTTTATACTCCTGACATAAAAATACTTATTTATGATATACAAGTTAAATTTATTTTAAATTTGAGATTTTATATAATTTTTGATTAATTTATTAGGAACATTTTGAGTAAATGTGAGCGATATTCCTCATGTTCTGAAGCAAACATTTTTTTGGAACTGTGGTCTTGTTACAAACTAAACTAGTTCTTATATTTTTGCAACCCAATGTCGTAGATATTTTATTTTTCTGTTGGATCAAAAGGTCTAAGTTTGGAATATCAAAGATTTACACCAGCAGGTTGCGAAGATATGGAAAATTTCAATTCTTTTTTAAATAAATATATATCAAACAAACTTCTTCTAAAAATGAATATTGGGAACATTTTGTGTCATGTAAAAGGATTTGTTTTAACCAAAAGTAATCACAAACTGTCACTAAATCATCCCAGGACCCACGTTCAGCTGATTTAACCTTTTTCAGCGAAAAATATAAAGACATATTTAGGCAGATATTGATGATCACTTTGCTTTAATATATAAAAATACAGAATATTTATCAGTTCGGTTTATATATAGTCCAGTTCATCTGCAGCAGACAAAGGATTTGAAATCATGATTTGAGAAGTTCGGGATACACCAGGGATATGATTCGGATTGACACTTGAAATCTGTCTTTATAGCACTATCCTTACCCTACATCTTAAACCCTGGGTATACTCGTATACAGATACATATTTAACTATTCAATATATGTTTATTCTACATCTTAAACCCTGGGTATACTTGTATACAGATACATATTTAACTATTCAATATACACTTACCCTATATCTTAAACCCTGGGTATACTTGTATACAGATACATATTAAACTATTCAATATATGCTTACCCTACATCTTAAACCCTGGGTATACTTGTATACAGATACATATTTAACTATTCAATATATACTTACCCTACATCTTAAACCCTGGCTATACTGTATGCAGATAATATATTAAACTCTCCTCCAGATGGTTATTAGGCCATGTTCCAATTTACAACCCTGACGATCTTGGCAAGACGAGCTGATTATATTATTCTCAATGAAATATATCTTCTCTTCTTGAAACCTAAGATTCTTCAAGGGTTTTTAGGTTTCAAGGTTGGTCTAGCATTGTTTCAAAACCGACCTTTTCTGTTTGAAGGATACAGATCTCTAGAATATCACGGTTTAGGTCTCCTCCAAACTCAGAAGAAATATTTGATAAGCAAGGACATTCCGTCCATACGGACCAGGACGGAGTACAATACTATAGAAATATGTCAAAATAACACAATATCTGGCAAATTTTAGAATTTATCTGATGCTTGAAATTCCAGTAAATGCGCGGGTACAATGTTTTTAATGTTAAATCTACGTACTTTTATATCTGTACACTGTACAGTGTACAATGTTTAATTTCGCTCTTATTTTTAGTCTACATATTTGGCTTGTTTGTTTGTATCCAATAATCGTCAACAAGGCTAAACCGATTCGGCCAAAATTTGTTGTGAACCTCATTTTGTCTATAAAAACCTACGAAATTTTTAGTTCAGATTTACAATCTACATCTCATAATGAATTAAGTTTTTGCCACACACTCTGATTTTCTTTGCAACCCGATGTTGGAGAGCTTTTATATTCAAACTACGAAAGTATGGATGGGAAGAAAGGGGGGGAGTGAATAATAGACTCCAAGTATAGGTTTGGAAGAAGAAGTACGGAATGAGAAAACTAGTCTCCAAGTATAGGTTTTGAAGGAGGAGGACGGAATGAGAAAACTAGTCTCCAAGTATAGGTTTGGAAGGAGGAGGACGGAATGAGAAATTAGTCTCCAAGTATAGGTTTGAAAGGAGGAGGATGGAATGAGAAAACTAGTCTCCAAGTATGGGTTTGGAAGGAAGAGGACGGAATGAGAAAACTAGTCTCCAAGTATAGGTTTGGAAGGAGGAGGACGGAATGAGAAAACTAGTCTCCAAGTATAGTGAATAATAGTCTCCAAGTATGGGTTTGGAAGGAAGAGGACGGAATGAGAAAACTAGTCTCCAAGTATAGGTTTGGAAGAAGGAGGACGGAATGAGAAAACTAGTCTCCAAGTATAGGTTTGGAAGGAGGAGGACGGAATGAGAAAACTAGTCTCCAAGTATAGGTTTGGAAGAAGGAGGACGGAATGAGAAAACTAGTCTCCAAGTATAGGTTTGGAAGAAGGAGGATGGAATGAGAAAACTAGTCTCCAAGTATAGGTTTGGAAGGAGGAGGACGGACTGAGAAAACTAGTCTACAAGTATAGGTTTGGAAGGAAGAGGACGGAATGAGAAAACTAGTCTCCAAGTATAGGTTTGGAAAGAGGAGGGTGGAATGAGAAAACTAGTCTCCAAGTATAGGTTTGTAAGGAGGAGAATGTAATGAGAAAACTAGTCTCCAAGTATAAGTTTGGAAGGAGGAGGATGGAATGAGAAAACTAGTCTCCAAGTATAGGTTTGGAAGGAGGAGGACGGAATGAGAAAACTAGTCTCCAAGTATAGGTTTGGAAAGAAGGAGGACGGAATGAGAAAACTAGTCTCCAAGTATGGGTTTGCAAGGTGCGGAACTAACTGAATTAGCTGAATACAGATGAAACCCACGTAAATTCACGAATTCTCGTCAAGCTTTGTTTAGTCCATGAAATTTCGTTATCATGCGTGATTCACGAAAAAATGTCAAAAATTCATTACATATAAGCAAAAATATTATGTATTCATAAAGTTTTTGAAGCGTATTAATGTGTGGGAAACCCCCTGGGCAAGGTTGAATATATAAAAGATTTAATCCTCAATGGTTTAATGATATTAATATTATATTTTGTTATATTACGTTTATTAGATGAATTACAAACACAATTCTAACTGAGTCTTAATTAAGAATTCACAATGGTTTGTTTTACATTGCTTTCTAGTCAAATATATATAATTGATATTTCTGTCTTAAAATTTACAACTTGCAAATCCACGCTATTTCACGAGATCCGATTCTTTGAATAATAAAGTGAAGAAGAAAAGTTAGAAGATAAAGGTTGAAAGGGTGCTATTGCAGATATCGTTTATGGAACAAAGAATTAAGAAAAAAATATTTAAAATTGTCTAGATTCCATGCATTCCTCCTACTCCTAAACGTTTATATACTAGTTCCATCCATCCTTCTCCTGCTAGTTATTTATATATTAGTTCCATCCATCCCCCTACTGCTAGACCTTTATAAACTAGTTCCATCCATCCTTCTCCTGCTAGTTATTTATATACTAGTTCCATCCATCCCCCTTCTGCTAGACCTTTATATGCTAGTTCCATCCGTCCTTCTTCTAAACCTTTATATACTAGTTCCATCCATCATTATAAACATCCTTTTTCCATGTGATTCATTCCTTTCCTTTAAAAACTTTTCATTCAATCAATTCTTTTCAATTTCAATTCCCACAATTTAAAAAATTCTCTCATTTATGAAAACATTTCATCATTTCTAGATTTTTAAAATCATTCTTTCATTTACAGATTTCCTATTTCAATATATTTAATTACTGAACCCTGGGATTTTTAAACAATAGTCGGACAAGGTAGCAGTTTAGCTCTATTTCTCCGGACTAGACTCCGAACACTCCCAAGGTTTGTCCAGTGTGAGAAAGAAGCATGATTCCAATCCGCCCCGAGATATTTGTAAACTTTGTTTTGAAAATATTTATCGAAACCGTGGGTTCTGCAACTCTAGATTACTCCATTGTTTGTGCTCCAGACCTAGACTTTAACTACACAAAGACGGAGATTATCATCAATATCAGGGTAGACTCTGAGCAAGCAGACCATATTTAAATCTATCAACAGAGAAATCTGACATGCAAACGTGTAAAACTACTTTTATTTAACTGATAAATATCTCCTAAACAGCATGTTATAGTTGTAAAACTATCAAGTTTTTTAACTGTCAATATTTCGGGGAAAATTGTAAAAATTTCCAGATTTCAAAGCTTATTAAATTTTTAGTTTCTTGGAAGTGTTGTTTGATATGCTACAGCTGCCACATCATGGGCATAAATATATTAATCATTTTCCCGGCATAAAACAATATCTTTAATCATAAAACTAGAACGAATTGTTTGTTGGAAGAAGGGAAGCGAAGGAAAGAAGGTAAACATTAAGTTTGACAGAGTTAGTAAAGAAAAAGGTATGTCAGTGGAGGTCAGTGTAGACCAGGGGGGATGATGGATTAATAGAAGGTTTGAGAAGGTTGGATGAGGTAAGAGAAGATTGGATGTGGTGAGAGAAGGTTGGATGAGGTAAGAGAAGGTTGGATGAGGTGAGAGAAGGTTGAATGATGTGAGAGAAGGTTGGATGAGGTGAGAGAAGGTTGGATGAGGTAAGGGAAGGTTTAATGAGGTAAGAGAAGGTTGGATGAGGTAAGAGAAGGTTGTATGAGGTAAGAGAAGGTTGAATGAGTTAATAGGAGAAGGTTGGATGAGGTGAGAGAAGGTTGAATGAGGTAAGAGAAGGTTGGATTAGGTAAGAGAAGGTTGTATGAGGTAAGAGAAGGTTGGATGAGGTAATAGGAGAAGGTTGGATGAGGTGAGAGAAGGTTGNCAATAAAAGTTTTGTCTCTAGATTTTACATTAAAAGTATTATCTCACGATATTACAATAAAAGTTTTGTCTCAAGATTTTACAATAAAAGCATTATCTCACGATATTACAATAAAAGTTTTGTCTCAAGATTTTACAATAAAAGTTTTGTCAGATTTTACAATAAAAGTTTTGTATCAAGATTTTACATTAAAAGTATAACCTTAAGACGTTACACTAAAAGTATTATCTCAAGATTTTACAATAAAGATTGAACGGGAAATATGATGTTATGATTGATCTTCGTTAACACACCCTCCTGTTTCAGATGATGATGAGAATTTAAGGAACAAGAGTGTCGGAGAAATATAGATTAATAGATTGGTCGATGTTGTTCAACAAGGCAGGAGCTAGACCTTTAACCTGCCACACATTAGAGTCACATTGTTGGAAGATAAATAATAACTCAACTTAGTGTTTACAGTCAACTTTATAGGTAGGTCTGTAGGATATCTAGATACAGGTGGGGAGAGAGAGGGGGGAGTTGGAATAGTAGCGTCAACTGGTTAGGAGGCAGAGTCTACATGTGTCGGGGGAGAAGAGTCTTCTGGATGGGTACCAGAGTCTACCGGTTGGGAAAGAAGAGTCTACAGGTTGGGGGAGCAGAGTCTTCAGGTTGGGGAAGAAGAGTCTACAGGTTGGGGTAGAGGAGTCTTCAGGTTGGGGGCGAAGAGTCTTCAGGTTGGGGGAGAAGAGTCTACATTTTGGGGAGAAAAGTCTACAGTTTGGGAAGTAGAGTCTACGGGTTGGGGAAGAAGAGTCTACAGGATTGGGTACAAGAATCTTCAGGCTAGGGGATCAAAATCTATAATTTTAGGAAGAAGAGTCTACAAATTGGGAGAAAAGAGTCTATTGGTTGGGGGAGCAGAGTCTACTGGTTGGGAGAGAGTTTACAGGTTAGGAGAAAGGAGTCTACAGGTTGGTGGATAAGAGTCTACAGGTTGGGATAGTCAATATAGAGGTACGGGGGAGCAGAATCTAGGTTGGGAAGCTGAGTCTTCATGAAGGAGCAGAGTATTTATGGAGGGGGGAACCAAATCTTGATACATAAGTTAGAGAAGGGTCTAAAATACGTTTTAAATGTTTTCCGTTTGCTTATTGTTTAATCTGACTTACAGTCCCTGCAGGAAGACAATTAGTGACCGTGAATTAGAATCAAAGAACAAAAATAAGCAAAGTTGTAATATCGGATTTGACCTGCTAACCTTCATTTTTGTCTGATCTCTCCGTGCCGGCCAACTTGGGCAGATACGAATACGGAATCCAGGATTGTGTGTATACAATGTCCGTATTTAGGGCAAGGATTATTTATGCAAAAAAAAACAGTGTTAACACTTTGTCAAGGTAAATGCTCAATTCAGACCTTTAACTTTTTCCTTATCAGACCCCCCCCCTTCCCTTTAAGACGCAAATAAACGAGATCACGTTTTAAAACGTTACTAATTTTTTTTAACGAAATGTTCTTAAAAGAAAACTTTAAATTATGCAATCGTCTTTGTCGAGCTTTAAAAGTTCCACCTCTAGATTTTTCAATAAAAGTTTTGTCTCAAGATTTTACAATAAAAGCATTATCTTACGATATTACAATAAAAGTTTTGTCTCAAGATTTTACAATAAAAGCATTATCTCACGATATTACAATAAAAGTTTTGTCTCAAGATTTTACAATAAAAGCATTATCTCACGATATTACAATAAAAGTATTATCTCACGATATTACAATAAAAGCATTATCTCACGATATTACAATAAAAGTTTTGTCTCAAGATTTTACAATAAAAGTTTTGTCAGATTTTACAATAAAAGTTTTGTCTGAGATTTTACAATAAAAGTTTTGTCTCTAGATTTTACATTAAAAGTATTATCTCACGATATTACAATAAAAGTTTTGTCTCAAGATTTTACAATAAAAGCATTATCTCACGATATTACAATAAAAGTTTTGTCTCAAGATTTTACAATAAAAGTTTTGTCAGATTTTACAATAAAAGTTTTGTATCAAGATTTTACATTAAAAGTATAACCTTAAAACGTTACACTAAAAGTATTATCTCAAGATTTTACAATAAAGATTGAACGGGAAATATGATGTTATGATTGATCTTCGTTAACACAAGATTTAAGAATATTCTTGACAGGTTCGTACAAAACATTGTTACAATGATATCTTTCTGAGGTTTCTTGGGAGTTTCCGACCCAAAGAAATGACGAAAACATATTCATATTTTCTTTATTTCAAAAAAAAATGCGATCTGTTATGGGGTGAATATAAATCACAAGACACCAAAAAAGGCAAAAAGATGGATTTTTAATTTTTGTTTTTACTTTTCAAAATGTAATTTTTATCTGTAGTGAGGTGATTTACACAAGGTTCACACATCAGAATATAAATTCGTCAATAAGCTTTCATTTTTTTTTATTAGACACACAAGTGCATGTTTGCATTTGTTTTAAACATTAAAATACAAGCTTAAAAATGAACAATTACTTTTCTAAATTTAAATTGTTTGTAAAACATTAAAATGACCTAAAAATATTTAATTTGTGTTTTAAATTTGCGTGTTATCAATAATTGTTATTAATTAATATATTGTAAATTTGAAGGGGGATAATTACCCGAGAGCCTTTAAAAAAGACGTCCAAAGGACTTTGAACTGACACTTATTCGTAAATAAAAGTTCAAGACACATTTTCAGAGATAACAATTAGAAAATCACTTGCAGCAATTAAAATCAAGCATTGCAACTGACCAATCTTAGTCTTAAATCATATGTTTAACGTTAATTTAAAAATTATATTTTCATAAAAAAATATTCCAGAATAAGCTTTGTTCTATACTGACTAGAGACTAAACGGATTTTTGTGACGCAAGCATCTTAAATTTTAAAATCCTATATTTAGAAACTTGGGGGTAACACCCATTACATAATCAATTCTATATCCGGATTGTTTGTTTGGTGGTGGGCAGGGGGGGGGGGGTTATATGAAAAAATGTTTAATCATACCAAATAAAAGTAACAAACATTGCAACCATGCACCCCAATATATAAAAGGAAAATTCAATCTTGAAAAAATGTGTTCTGAATAAAATGTCTAGGGGATTAAAGGATTTGTTAGAATTCCTTGTTGTTGCCCCTAGACCCTGTAGGTGACCCTGAATCCTGCAGTAGATAGATAGATACTAGCTGAGCAGGTCAGTAGTTGAAGGAGGTTAGACACACCAGTGTATACTTAGTACTCTCAGGTTCAGGTCAATACAATATACAATATACAATATACCTAGTCTCCAGATATACAATATACCTAGTCTCCAGGTATACAATATACCTAGTCCCCAGGTATACAATATACCTAGTCTCCATGTATACAATATACAATATACCTAGTCTCCAGATATACAATATACTTAGTTCCCAGGTATACAATATACCTAGTTTCCAGATATACAATAAACCTAGTCTCCAGATATACAATATACCTAGTCTCCAGGTATACAATATACCTAGTCTCCAGGTATACAATATACTAACCTAACCTTAGATAATTTACTATATTTTCTTAAATAATGTACTATATTTTTTTTGAACAAGTAATAGCTGAAGCGCTCGGCCCCCAAGCCCATCCTACCTAACCATAAATAATGATAAGGATCTTTTAATACAATTTTATACTCCTTGAAGAAAGGGTGTAGGCCGCCTTAACTAGCTAAGAGAAACTGAAAGAATTTTTTTTGAAGTTGCGTATTTTTCTTAAAAAGTTGAAAAATTCTTTTAAAAATGTAACATTTAAATGTTCATTTAATACTTCCTTCATGGGGAAAATGCCGTTTTTCCTTCATGGGAAAGTTGTCACTTGGGAAATTGTCACTTTGGAAGTTGCCCTCGGGAAAATCCTTTGGGAAAATACCTAACACCTACAATATCACTATAGTTTCCGGGTATACAATATTATAGTCTCCAGGTATCTGATAAACCTAATGATTTTAACAAGAGTCGAGTCCTGTTTATTAGAATTAGATTATATTAGTATAAAAAATGTAGAGATAGAAGGGAGTAAACATGTTTTTCTCATGATATTATTCTGTTTAATTGGATTTAAAATGATTGTTTTTTAAACTTTACTGCCATTTAGTTATATTTTTGTCAATAAACCCCTCTCCCCCTTTCATCCTCTTATTTCGGGGGAAATATCCTTCAGTTGTCAACAAACTGAGGATTTGAAAATTTAAAGTATTTAACAAAAGTTTAATGTTTAAGTTTAATGACCAAACTTTCCTAAGTTTTAGAATTTTCTAAATTTACCTAGAAAACTTATAGGAAGTGGTTCAACTATTGAAAAGTTTGCAAGGCATAAAAAGACGCCGCGTTGAATTATATTCTAGAAAATGGAAAACCAGAAACTTATTCAGTCCTCGTCGTTTTTATATAGTTAACTGTTTTATACAGTATTTATATTTCAATAGGACATAAGGGTCACATTATTTTATTCTATCTCTAAATTTAATCCTGGAAAAGATTATCTCCTTCGAAATTAGATGGATGAAGATCTTCTTGGTTAGTGTAAGAATTTTTAGGAACAACTAATGTTATGTCAAATCTGTATCTGTATCTGTATCTGTATCTGTATCTGTATCTGTATCTGTGTCTGTATCTCTGCATCTACATCTACATCTGCATCTGTATCTGTATCTGTATCTGTATCTGTATCTGTATCTGTATCTGCGGAAAGTTGTATAAATGTCCTGAACTATTTTCGTAATTTTGGCTCAAAACACAGAAAATAAAATTGAAAAACACAATTTTCTTATATTCTTTATGTTGACATAATATGTGAACGTCATCACTGAAAACTATGAAATGATTTACCAGAGCTGAAAACTTTAGAATTGTGGATATCGAGATCAATTAATGTTGTTTTGAGTTAAGTTTTATTTGGAATTATCTTGGACCATACATTTCTGCATTTTATTCATGGATGAATTGATCCATCCAAGATTTTCTTCCATTGCATGGGGTTGATTTGAACCATTTGTAAGACGACATTTAATTTCATGGTTTAAGATTTTTATATCTTTTTTTACCTTACAGATACACATGTTCATTACCAACATATGTATATATTTCTTGTGCACATTATATCAGCATGGAATTTATTAAATGATTTTGCAAAACTAAATATGAAAACTTGAATGATTATGTTATAGAGAAGAAAAGTACTGATAATTATAATAATAGAAATAAGAGTAATAATTGTATAAAAGTTAAAAAATAATATTATTGTGTTAATAATACTGCTAGTATTTTCTACAAACTCTGATTCTCTAATCCTTATCTTTGCAACCCAACGTCGTAGAACTTTGATATTTCAATCTATGAATTCTCCTAGATCAAAATGTCTAAATTTTCTAAAGTTTTACAACATCAAGCCGTAAAGATATGGTGATTGGAAAGACTCAATTCCTTTAACCAGAATTATTAAAAAAATTCTTTTTTCAGATCTGTGAAAATGCTTGTAACCTTGTATCCTCTGTTCAAATCCAGGTTCATGGTTTTCCTTTTTACTTGACGAACTCTTGAACAACGAAACCTCTTGAAACAAACTTTTTAACATTCCAATATCTTTGAAACCCCGTAATACAATGTCGACAGCTCTGAGCTACCACTCCTCGAGGTCTCGAGCCTCAAGTCGGCTGGAGGCCGTTAGGACGGAGATGGATCGGAGCTCAGCGTACATGTACGGGTCCAGCACCCTCTCCAACAGGAACTCGTCCTATGAACCTCTGAAGAGAGAAACCAGCTACATAGATACAGGACGGAGTAGAACCAGAACCAGGGATCATTCTGCTGACTTCTCAGCAAAATACAGGTACAGTCATGTATATCTTATAATATTTCTGTTTTTGTTTTCTTAAAGGGATTGTAGGCATAATTTCAGGTAACCCTTCATGCAAAGATGACAAAGCCCGATTTACAACGGTACCCTTAACAGGTTTGTCTGATCAAGTATAAATTAGATTTTAATGTTTTCGTTTCTTTAACTCTTTATTTTTATTTGTGATTTCTCTGCAAAAGTGACTTGCATATTTCTTGCTTATAAAATTCAATAAAATCAACACTTTTCAAGTCAGAAAAACGACGTTATCTTCCATATTTTTGCATGGAGGGTCACTTACATTACGCAAACAGTCCCTTTAAGTATTTACAAAATGAAACATGTAAAATAAGATCAGTTCCTGAAAATTATACTTTTAAAATCAAATTTATAATTCTAAACCTTTAACGTAAAACTACCAGGTTTTCTCCTCTAGACTACCAGGTTTTCTCCTCTAAACTACCAGGTTTTCTCATATAAATTACCAGGTTTCTAATCTAAACTACCAGGCTTTCTCCTCTAAACTAGCAAGGTTTCTCCTCTAAACTACCATGTGTTCTCTTCTAAACTACCAGGTTTTCTCCTCTAAACTGCCAGGTTTCTACTCTAAACTACCAGGTCTTATTCTCTGAACAACCAGGTTTTCTCCTCTAAACTACCAGGTTTTCTCCTCTAAACTACCAGGTTTTCTAATCTAAACTACCAGGTGTTCTCCTCTAAACTACCAGGTGTTCTCTTCTAAACTACCAGGTTTTCTCCTCTAAACTACCAGGTGTTCTCTTCTAAAATACCACGTTTTCTCCTCTAAACTACCAGGTTTCTACTCTAAACTACCAGGTCTTCTCCGCTTAACAACCAGGTTTCTCCTTTGAACTACCAGGTTTTTTCCTTTAAACTACCAGGTTTTTTACTCTAAACTACCAAGATTTCTCCTCTAAACTACCAGGTTTCTCCTCTAAACTACCAGGTTTTCTCCTCTAAACTACCAAGTTTTCAGCTCTAAACTGCCAGGTTTTCTCATCTAAACTACCAGTTTTTCTCCTCTAAACTAGCAGGTTTTCTAAACTACGCCTCTGGGGTAAAGATGAGTCAAGGAAAATTAGACTTTCTAGAGTTCAAGGCTAAAACATCCAACCTTGGACGGACGCCATGTTTTGCTAAACATATTTTAAATCTAAAGTCTGACCACCGGAGGACAAAGTAAAGTTCAAACTTACATAAAAATAGTTTTTGTAAAATTATTCGGTGAGTGCAGAGTTCAAGGATAAATACAGCTTTGATTAAGTCTTTTCTTCGATTTTCAAAACATTGCTTAACCAATCCATAATATATTTATATATATATATATATATATATAAAGTTGGTTTGTCTGTCTGTCTGTGTCCAATAAAAGACTAAATCGATCGGGCTTACATTTTTGTAGCAACATGACCACGTTAAAGACTCGTCGAAATTCAAAAAATCTGCCTGAAAAAAAATTTAAAATTGATGTATTTTGAAAATTTAATAATTAAAGCATGAAAATCTGCGAAATTTTGTGTTTAATATTGTTCACAGCAAAATGGCGCCTTGAGAAGCAACATTTAATAACTGAAATTGTTACTGAAAGCGCTCTAAAATCCTATTTTAATAGAAAAAATAAAGAGGGATGATCAAAAACGTGTTGTCATCTTTTTCAAATTTTATTGACTCATTTTAAATGTAAACAAACTCTTGTTTTATCCACACCATGCCCATATAGTTGCAAGGAGCAGTAAAAAATCTTATTTTGGAAATGTATCTGTTAAATATCGAGCATAAATATTTATCTAACTCCTGCCAAGCTTTTGATCCACCCTATATTTATATAAAAATATACAATTAAGCAAATAGGAAAAAATTCGAAATTATTCAACGTTTCCCTTTTCGCTTTCATTTCAGTTTCAGTCTAATGTAATGAATGTTCACAGTATAGTTTATGAAATTGCAAAGTCCCCGCGCTTTTTTTTCGTTTACGCTTGTCATGTCTTCGTTTAACTGATGCGTTAAATATTAATACATTTTCCATGGTAAATTTTGCAAACTTCAGCTTTTCAAGTAAAAAACTAAATTTTTTTTAAAGAGAAATGCATGAAAGTTCTTTTGAAAAAATATTTTTTTAGGAGAAGTAGCTCCCTGGAGATAAGTGCACCTATAAAACCTAGGTTGAGGGATAGATCCTCAGATTTCAGCCTCAACGGTATTGAGAGGATTTCAACCCGACCTCGAACCTCGATTTTAGACTCGAAATATGAAGCAAAGGATTACAAGGTGAGAAACGTGGCTTGTTCAGGAAGGGGAGGGGGGGGGGGAAAGGGAGCAAAAAACAAAGGGAAAAGGGCGCAAAAAAGAGTAATTAATTTAAAACAATTGTTTAGCATGGTAATTTTCCTGATGAAAAGAATTCAGAAAGGGTTTTAAAGACACTGCTCACAAAAACGAAAACCTAATCCTAATCCTAAACCTGATTCTGAACCTAAGCAAAATTTTATAATAGATCGAATTCATGCTATTATAAATATTAATTCTACCTAATTTTCTAGAAAAGGAGTTGATTTTTTGCCACAAACTCTGATTTTCTAATCTCTATATCTTTGTAACCTACTGTCGTAGACCTTAAATATTTCAAACTATTAATACTTATAGATAAAATAATCAAAGTTTGAAATATCAAAACCTTGCACCATCAGGCTGCAAAGTTATTGGGATTAGAAGATTTGAGTTTGTGGCAAAAACTCAATTCCTTTATAGTAAACCATTTACCCGCAAACCAAAAACTCTTATATGTAGATATTTACTAATTTGAGTATTGATAAAATTTTATTTAATAAATGCTGATCTGATTCTGTAAAATATTAGAAATGGACGTTAGCGTATTTAAAAAGAATTGATTAATTTTAGTATTGTGAGAAAAATAAAAAATTAAGATTTTCTATCGCAACAAAATGTCTTATCTTTTTTGTTTTGTTTTGAATGCACAAAATCTCGATTTGAAAGCAGAAGCGGCTCAGTAAGTTTTTCAGGTAGAAATATTAATTTTTTGTTCAGGATTTGACGACGAACGCCGACAAGTACCTGACAATGCAGAAGTACAGGGACTACGACAAGACGAAGGAGATTGATAAGATAGTTGAGGAGGAGAGAAGATCGAAAGCATATTCAAAGATCATAAACCAATCAAGCACTTATCAGCAGGTAGGATTGAGAACTCCAGGTTTGGAAGATTTTCAATTATCTTTTGTCTTGCGGGACTAGTTCCATGTCTTCAAAAAAAGATCTTTTTTTAAATTTGACGTTTATAGATATAATTTGATCTCAGATAAGGCCAACCGAATTTTAAAAAGTCGATCAACTTTGTTCTGATTTTATTCTGCGAGTGTCCCTTTTTTAAATTATTGCATAATTAACTTTTTGCAAAAACTAAGTAATTAACTACAAGGTTTTAATATTTCAAAGCATGGATTCCCCCACCCCCTTCAATTTATTAAAAGGACTAAAGATTAAAGTGACTTAGAATTTACTGAATAAAATGTTCAATTCACAACGGTACCTTAAAAGCTTTATCTAATCAAGAATTAGTAAGCTCTTCATGTTTCTCTTTCTGAAAATTGATCATTTTAGTTGTGGTTTCTGTATAAGAACTATTGCTGATTTTGCTTGCAGAAACAATGAATATAAATATTATATATATTTAGGAGCAGGACGCAAGCAGAGCCTGTTTATCCGATATATTCATGAATACAGGAGGATTTAGTGCTAAAACTTGTGCTGCCATCACGAAAGAAATTATCTACAAGGTTTGGAAACATATTAAACCATTAATTTGTAAAATTAGGATTTTTATTTGATAACAATACCAGGCTTCCAGAACACTCTTTACAATATTAATTTATAGTGTGTTTTATAGAGAAAATAATTAAATCTCAGCCACAAACTCTGATTTTCAAACTATGAATTCAGTAGAGCCACAGAGAGGATACATACGAATTTAACTGTTCAACTATTTAGACGGCTCACTTTTCTAAAAATAGTTTTTAGCCTGACTATAAGCTGCTCCTCAACATTTTTAAGAAAATAAAATGTTTTCAGCATACACGCGATAAAGTTTGTTATTCTTACACTAAGCAAAAATTTTACTCTAAAAACAGAAATAATATAAGACATAAGCAAACTGAGCTAAATGGAAAACATTTTTTGCAGGGATTTATACCATGTTTATTCTCTCAAGAGTACGCCATTTAAACATTCTTTGATAATTTTAACAAAAAAAAAAATATTCAACCAAACCGAGAAAAAACAAACAAACAAAAACCCTAAATTTTGTGTTCACATAAAGAGAGGGGGGGGGGGATCAAAATAAATAAGCCTGCATGCCTCTGTGAGAGTGAAAATGTTTGTAAAAAAGTATTTAAATCTGATCCAACCCGAACCCTGCATGTGTAGGAGGATAAGGGGCCAAGAAACTATGGATGGAGGAAGGAGATGGAGAGTTATGAAGAGAAACTAGAAGTTCTCTCAGCTCATAAACGTGTTGCACAAGAGAGCACTAAAGCCACCAGGTTGATATTATTTCACCTTTTTTTTAAATCTTAAAACGAAACAAAGGGATTAAGCTTCTGACACAAACTCAAATTTTGCAATCCCTATATCTTTGAAACCTATTGGTGTAAACCAGTAAACCATCAAACTTAGATTATTTGATTCAAACTATTCAAGGCCGGTCTATAGTACTGGGTTGCAAAGACATAGATTGTGCTGAAGACTCTATTCTTTTACTTACAATTCAGGATGGGGGGGGGGGTATGATAATCTTCCCCACCCCTGAACAAAATCAATTCTTTAAAAGTGTAAAAAATGACATGATTTTTATTTTACTTGATTTAAGGGATGTTTACCGAAGTACAGACGCAAAGATTCGGGACTATGCTCTGGAGTGTAAAAGAGATGTGGATTCATCCACCAAAGATATAATCATCCGCCCTGTTGTTATCTCCGAACCTAAAACTTACACTTCCTCCTCCGGAACACCCAAGACGTATTCCACCTATAGCCGGGAGAAATCTACTGCAAGAGATACTGATTACTCCGAACCTGCTCCTAAGAAAGGATCCTGGAGAAAGGATCTGGAGAGGTATGAAGAGGATCTAGAACTTAAAAAGGTTCAGAGCGAAAACCAGAAAAAAATAAACTCATACACAGAGACATCAACATTCCAGAAAACTGCTACACCCTCCATTCCAGTTCACTCTAACAATGCCAGTAGGACTGAACATAAATCTAAACCTGGAGAATATCAAAGGAAAAGTTCCAACTCAGAAACTAGTTCTACAACTGTTTCTAAACCTCTGACCAACTCCTGGTCTAAACCTGCTGCAGCTAGCCAAGATACTGTTCCAAAGCAGGACGAGGAGAAAAAACCAACCTACAGCTGGAAAAAATCAGAAGCAGTGCCTGGAATTAAAGAGAAGACTGTCATTGTAGATCTTACACCAGACATCGGCAAGAAAGAGAAATCTTCTAAAGAATCCGAAACTTTTCCAAAGTGGAAAAAGCCTGAGGCTATAAAGAAAGAAGAACCTAAAATTGAAGAACCAAAATCTACTCCAAAATGGAAGAAACCAGAATCAATTTCTCCAGAAGAACCTAAAAAGGAGGAACCCAAAGTAGAAGCTAAGAAAGAGGAGCCCAACCCAGCTCCTAAATGGAAGAAAACTGAAACAGCTGAAAAAGAACCTAAAGTTGAAGAGCCTAAACCTACACCGAAATGGAAAAAACCTGAGACGGTAATGAAAGAAGAACCTAAACCGGTTGAGGAGTCCAACCCTGTTCCAAAATGGAAGAAAACTCAAACCATTAAAAAAGAAGAACCTAAAGTTGAGGAATCTAAACCTGCTCCTAAATGGAAGAAATCTGAAACCGTTAAGAAAGAGGAGCCTAAGGTTGAAGAACCTAAACCTGTTCCAAAATGGAAGAAAACCGATACCATTAAAAAAGAGGAACCTAAAATTGAGGAACCCAAACCTACCCCTAAATGGAAAAAACCTGAAACGGTTAAGAAAGAAGAAACTAAACCTGAAGAGCCCAAACCTGTTCCTAAATGGAAGAAACCTGAAACCACTAAGAAAGAAGAATCAAAGGTTGAAGAACCGAAACCTACGCCAAAATGGAAGAAACCTGAAACCGTTAAGAAAGAAGAACCTAAAATTGAGGAATCAAAACCTGTTCCTAAGTGGAAGAAACCCGAAACTGCAAAGAAAGAAGAGCCTAAAGTTGAAGAACCGACACCTACTCCCAAATGGAAGAAACCTGAAACGGTTAAGAAGGAAGAACTTAAAGTTGAAGAACCTTCTCCTGCAGCAGAAGAAGAGAAGGTTGAGGAGAAAATGGTTCCTGCGGAAACTAAAGCAGAACCAAGTAAAGAAGCTGAAGGTAAGGAAGGAGAGAAGAAGGAGGAAGAGGAGGAGGAAGATACTACAGGAATGAGATCTATGAGAAAGGAGACGGATAACAAGTTTGCTCTTATGGACGCTGAGTTTGAAGCTGGTAAATCTAAGCTAGCTGCTCTAAGAGCTAAAATGAAGCGGCTCAGAGAAGCATCTAAAGCTGCTGCAGAGGCTGATGCTGCTGCTGATGCTGCGAATAGGAAAGGATAAATTTGTAATTATGGAAGCGAACGAACTATTTATTATTTTTATCTATTTTTTAATCAATTTTTCGAATCTGCTTTTTTCATTGTAAATTAATGCAAAAAATAAAGCCCCAGGCCTACGAGTAGCTGATTAGCTATGGTTTAATAATAACAAATTATGTATAATGTGTTTGCTTAAAATTGTGATAAGTAAATAAATTTTTACCCTAAAAAACCGCAGAAAAATAGGAATAAATAAAATATTTAACTTATTTTTACTTGAATTTTTTTTTGTCACAACATCAAAGCTGTTAGACTTAGAACACAACTCATAAATAATATAAACCTATCAAATCTATCTAGAAATTTTTAAAGAACTAGGCTTTCAGGTCCCCTATTTTAGTTACAAGTTTCGCTTGGAAGTCTAAAATTTCCTCATAAACTTTACCAAATCAACTTTTATATCAAGCTACATATCCCTAACCATAACTACTTTAAGTACGTAGATATATATCAAATAATCAAACACGATTTAATAAAATCGTTCATGAAAAACTTTCTTGCGCATTTCTTTTGAAGAAACAATTGAAGTAATTATCAGAATTAAACACTATTAAAGCTTGAGAAACGACGAAATCTTTTTGATCAGATGAAAGTCTAAAGCGCACAGTTGTAAATCGGTCATTGCTGCTTTTTAAACCGCAATTTTTTTTATAATTGTAAAATTTAAAATTTCGTGGATTTTTTTGTTAACATTGCACTGTAAACTCCTGTTCATATCAAGTACAGGGCCGACTTTCAACTAGCTAAAGCAAGCTGTTATAAGGCAAAACTGGACAGTCACCAAAATGAATCATCCGCTTCTAGAGAGATTCTAGGGGCAATGGCTTTCTAAAATTAAAAAATTTTTTCAGGGA
Organism: Eurytemora carolleeae; assembly: GCF_000591075.1. Classification (NCBI taxonomy): domain Eukaryota; kingdom Metazoa; phylum Arthropoda; class Copepoda; order Calanoida; family Temoridae; genus Eurytemora; species Eurytemora carolleeae. The sequence continues at coordinate 91,012 of NW_019396349.1, read as the reverse complement.
AAATTTTCATATTTCTACCAGCCTTTTGGTAATTTGAAATGCCAGGAAAAAATTAGAACCCGTTTTAACGTTTATTTGACAAACAGACAAGCAAAATAAAGGAATAAGGGAATGAATGTTTATAGTTTTATTCTAAATATTTTTATTAAGCAGTTTAAATATCTTTGATAACTATTAAGTCTACTCAGCTGTGCTTTTCAAAATATGCCGTATTTGTATCTTAACAAATTGTTAAGATGTGAAAAATTTGGACTTTTAATACCTTCATTCAAGATTAGGTTGATTTATGTTTTAGATATTTTCAAAATTAAAAAAAATGTTTGGCACGACTTCATCTATCGTCAATTAAAAGAGATAAAAATTAAAAATAAAATAAAAATCTGCGAAAAATGATCTGTGCAAATCTGTTCAAATAAGAACCATTATGATAATTCTTTGACTTCCCTTTTTTTGTGCCTTTTAAGTTAAAAAAATCCGATTGGTGTGCCGCAATGAATCCATGTCAGTCAACATTTTATTTTACTCATATTATTTTGCGAATTTTTCGTTAAATCTTATTCAATTCTAAAGAAAATTCCGCATTTTCCTTTTTTTTGTTTGTTAGTTTTTAAAGAATTGCAATTATAAATTTTTTCTTAAACAAAAACCAAAAAACACATTCTTTTTAGCTTTATTATAAACAATGACTAGAAAAACAATAATAATATAAAATATATGGTTTATACATTTGAACTTATTGAGAAGGAAGGAGTAACGAAAATTAAGAAGGAAGAATATAATCAATATTCAGAAGGAGGAGCAATAAATATTAAGAAGGAAGGATCGTAATGAATATTGAGAAGGAAGACGTAATGAATTTTAAGAAGGATCGTAATGAATATTGAGAAGGAAGGAGTAATGAATATTAAGAAGGATCGTGATGAATATTGAGAAGGAAGGAGTAATGAATATTAAGAAGGATCGTAATGAATATTGAGAAGGAAGGAGTAATGAATATTAAAAAGGATCGTAACGAATATTGAGAAGGAAGGAGTAATGAATATTAAGAAGGATCGTAATGAATATTGAGAAAGAAGAAGTAATCAATATTAAGAAGGATCATAATGAATGTTGAGAAGATAGGAGTAACGTAAATTAAGAAGGATCGTAATGAATATTGAGAAAGAAGAAGTAATCAATATTAAGAAGGAGGAATAATAAATATTGATAAGGAAGGATTAAAGAGATGAATATTGAGAAGGAAGGATTAAAGAGATGAATATTGAGAAGGAAGGATAAAAGAGATGAATATTGAGAAGGAAGGATTAAAGAGATGAATATTGAGAAGGAAGGATAAAAGAGATGAATATTGAGAAGGAAGGATTAAAGAGGTGTATATTGAGAAGGAGAGTAGGATGGTTGAGCTGGATGAACAGGTTTGGATGCATGACCATAAACAAGCTCAACACAAACCTGCTTCGGTAGAATCAGTTCGATCTAAACAGAAAAACGGTTTTTACTTGTGGGAAAAATTATTAGACATTTAAATCTTTCTTTTTTAATACTTACAGGGTTACATTCAGGAGGTCCTATCTGTACAGTACACTGTTCAGCCTGTACATCTGCAGGTTCAATAGCTGGTACAGATACACATCTAGAGTAAATATAATGTACAGTACACTGTTTAGCCTGTACATCTGCAGGTTCAATAGTTGGTACAGATACACATCTAGAGTAAATATAATGTACAGTACACTGTTTAGCCTGTACATCTGCAGGTTCAATAGCTGGTACATATACACATCTAGAGTAAATATACTGTACAGTACACTGGTTAACCTGTACATCTGCAGGTTCAATAGCTTGTACAGATTCACATCTAGAGTAAATAAACTGTACAGTACACTGTTCAGTCTGTACATCTGCAGGTTCAATAGCTGGTACAGATACACATCTAGAGTAAATAAACTGTACAGTACACTGTTCAGCCAGTACATCTGCAGGTTCAATAGCTGGAACATATACACATCTAGAAAAACAAAGTAAGCACTGGAAAAATAACTTGTGTTTAAGTATAAGTTCACATAGGACCCCAATTTTTTCTAAAATTGTACAGTTTTGCCCAGCTTGCCTGCTGTACTCAGTACACTGAAGTTAACACTCACTGGACTTTTAATCAGGACCTCTAGTTTACCGTGTCTTGAGATATATTGTGGCAGTCGATCGTGAACAAAATTTTACCAGTTGTATTCTTTAAACCAAGGTTATAATGCAAAGAAAGTTATTTTAGAGGTGTGCGCTGCATCTTTTGTACTGCAGTGTTCTGTCTCTGGGCGGTAATGTAAACACAAGACGGATGTTACAGCCTGAAATGGGATCCATCTCTCACATAAAAAAATCAATGAAATATTCTGGTCAAAGGAAACTATTATGTGAATTGTCAAAATTATCTAAATTAAATGCTTTTATCCTCCTCGGATACTAAAAGAACATTGATGCATCTATTCTTGTTTACAAATTTCGCCCAGAGAGAACTGGTTTCAATATGTTCGCAGAGTATACGCAACTGCAATTAACTCTCCTTGCATTATAACTTTTCTTAAAACAATATTTGTAAATTCCTCTCCGAAACATACAGAATATCGTAAACGTTTGAAAGCTTGTAACCCATACGACCTATTGTATAAGGTACCTTTTTAAATTCATTAAACACAGCTAATGGAGATCGAAGACGATTTTCAATTTGACTCTGAATTATGATGTTTGCCGGAAAAAAAATCTTGATTAGATTTCTCCGAAGAATGATAAAAAAATGCTTTTCAAAGAAACATCAAATTAAATCCTAACGATTATTTTTTCTCTTGTCTTCCACTTGAATCCTCCATTTAACAGTTGATAGAGTTCTATTTCCGTAGAATTGGATAAATGAAAAATCATGTTTATAATGTTTTAAAAAACCTGCTTCAAGGATAAGTACCAGGAGTTATTATAAAGTAAATTGCTAAAATATGATTCATCATGATAAACTTTAATCGATGTCCTAATTATCTTGCTTCACTAAGCATTTGTCACCCCCAACGAGGTTATAATCTATAGAGTGGTGATGTACGTTAATCCTTTAACAATTTTTTAGGTCATAAACTATACCGAGAGCGTACTGCATATTTGATTATTATAAGTTGATTCTGGCTTAATCTTTATTAGTAAACAGTTGTAAGTGTACAGTAAAGCTAACTGAGCATACAGGTAGAGAACTATCATCCCCCGGAACACATAGACACCCCCACCTTACCCCCTGGGCCAATAAAGGCTCTAATCTTGTTATGTTTCTTTCTGAGGATACAGGTCAATAAACACTATTATTACATTTTACACCGGTAAGGCATACAGGGTTACCCACAAAGGATGAGACTTCATAAACGACTTTGCAAAATTTATTTAGTTTTGGTTTCCTGCACCTGGAAACTTGTTTTTTTTTCGATACCAAGACATTCAGCAGAACCTTAAAAGACTAGTTTTAGTGCAAAAAAACAAAATCAACCTTTTTACGGTTAGATCATAGATTTTTGGTCGTTATTAAAGTCTCATTCTTTGTGGGCAACCCTGTATAAAGTTTATGTCGGGTTACCTTTGAGATCTTTCTATTATTTTTTATTTCTTATGTTACGGCTAACGCCATTTATTGTGAACTATGGATATACCCAAGCATAGTTGTTTAAGGTTCAAGTTTAAGTGAGATATAATTGTGTAATTCTTGAAACCTGATCAAGAACAGGAATAATAAAAATACTTACTTTTCCTCCGTAATATCCTCACACTCTATACTTGGCAGAACAACCTTTCTGGGTCCACAGTCTTGAACAGGTTCAGGTACCTGTACCTCTACCTGGAGTATATGTATTAGAACTCATGTACCTGTGCCTCTACCTGGAGTATATATGATAGATAAATAAATAAACATAGATAGATTATGTACGCAAAATCACCAAGAATTGTACAGTCCGCGAACTCATACTTCCAGGGGTCAAAGTGTATTTCAATGATAAGCGGGGTGGTTTGGTGTTTTAATGGATTTCATAATAGAGTGTAAAATATCTCCGGGAATGGAACTATTTGAACAACAATATTTCACAGAACAATATATCATATTGACGAGAACTGAAGAAGGACACGAGAAGGACTAAACTAACTTAAATTTCTCTCTACAGAACTCATGTACACCACAAGAACTCAATGACATGAGAACAGCCAATGTTCACAACCGACCTAGTTAATCTATATAATAGGAATATCTTTAAAACATCTCTGTACATTATATCTTTCAAGATGAAAAATGTCGTCTTATGCGCAATCTATCTTTATCTATGGATAGAACTCATGTACCTGTACCTCTACCTGGAGTATATATGATAGAATTCATGTACCCGTACCTCTACCTGGAGTATATATATTAGAACTCATGTACCTGTACCTCTACCTGGAGTATATATGATAGAACTCATGTACCTGTACCTCTACGTGGAGTATATATATGAGAACTCATGTACCTGTACCTCTACCTGGAGTATATATATTAGAACTCTGGTACATGTACCTCCACCTGGAGTATATATGTTAGAACTCATGTACCTGTACCTCTACCTGGAGTATATGTATTAGAACTCAGGTACCTGTACTTATACCTGTTTATATAATATTAGAACGTTAGAGGTGTTTATATAATACAATATTATAATATATAGAAAAAAAAATCGAATTTGTTTGCCTCTGTTACTCCAGGGTAAATATGGGTTCCCTCAAAAATTGTTCCAGCCGTTTGGCTATAGCTTATATATGAGCATTGCAACGCTTGGAATTTAAAAAACGCTTGCATTTTTTTTTAATTTTGAAAAACAAATTTCGAATTTTTTTTAGCCTATGTTACCCATGGGTTCCCTATAAAATTTTCAGCCAATTTTGGTCCAGGCGTTTGGCCATGTATAGCTAACATATATACAAATATATATAAATATAAATATATGAGATTTATTATAAAGTTATATTTTCAACCTGGGTAGGTTTAGGGTGTACTGAAGGAATATTGTAGCAGGTTTCTTGAGCTATCTCCTTACAATGTTGATACGAACCTATATAGACAATACACTTATAAAGATTATTATTTGGGATTTATCTAACGCATTTAATTTGTCCTTATATACCTGGTGGGTTATAAGATATAAAATATTCTTAAAACACGATTTTTAACATAACCCTTGAAGACGAAATGGAAACCTCAAACTGCAAATAAATTAAATAGACTTTCTTATAAAGCTAAGCTTGTATCCAATAGTTCTAATATTGTTCAAAAAGTTCAAAATAATATTGTTAATCTGCAACATATTTTAATTAGTAGTTTTAAAGTAGTCCTCAGATGAAGACTTTTAGATAATGAGTTTAAAACATGATCTCTGCACAATGAGATGAACTTATACCTTATTGGTTAAACTTTTTATTTGACCAATGAGAAAGATAAGAAAAGATAATGAGCTAAAGGGACAGTGAGCGTAATTTCAAATGATTCTCCAAGCAAAGATAGGAATTGTTTTACAACGATATCCAATTAAAAGCTTTGAATTAGATATGAATTAGATATCAATGTTTTTTCCTTTAAACTGTTTATGTTAATTGGCAGTTGCCCATCACATTTTGATGAAGGTTTCAAGGATACCGTTTTAAATTGGACATTGACATCTTTGCATAGAGGTTCACAAGAAATTACGCTTACCCTCCCTTTAATTTATTCTATTTAATAAAACGTTCTAGAAATTCTAAAATTTAATAAAACGTTCTAGAAATTCTTAAATTTAATAAAACGTTCTAGAAATTCTTAAATTTAATAAAACGTTCTAAAAATTCTTAAATTTAATAAAAAGTTCTAGAAATTCTTAAATTTAATAAAACGTTCTAGAAATTCTTAAATTTAATAAAACGTTCTAAAAATTCTTTAATTTAATAAAACGTTCTAGAAATTCTTAAATTTAATAAAACGTTCTAGAAATTCTTAAATTTAATAAAACTTTCTAGAAATTCTTAAATTTAATAAAACATTCTAGAAATTCTTAAATTTATCAACTGATTAAAATATGTTCAACCTTGTTGGTAGCTGTATCCATGATGACGAGGATAAGTAGGTTCACATACCGTCACCATCTGTTTATTACATTCCTTCTCAAATCCAACCTCTACCAGGGTACCCTGACATATACAAAGATAATTTACAGGTTTTTAAGATTTCATTAGGGATTTTAAGATTTCATTAGGGATTTTACGATTTCATACACATTACACAATAATGCACATAACTCCTGGACCACTGGAAACTTACTAATTAGCTCATGTCCACAGTATTGGGGCAAAAGGCCTCTGCAAGGACCTTTAGAAAACCCTCCAGAAACATATGGCGTCCCGAAAAAAAGGATTTTTGAGCCTTTTTTTTCTTTGTTAAAAAATAAACTGAAATACAAAGTAAATGAACCTACCTCAGCTGTTCTAGGTTTGGATTCATATTTGATAGAACAAAGATTTACCATCGCTTCCTCTAAATAAAAAAAAACAGAATAATCATTTCAAGAGTTCAAAACTTTTATATGAACAATTGATCTCGTTATCCACTGAGATAACTTTAGGAAAAAAAATGCTTGATCCTTCAATTTAAATTTTCTTTGTCATGGACCCAACACACAGGATATTGAACAGGAATTAATTAATAAAAAAATACGGATTTAATTGCTTGATCCTCCGGTTCAGAAATTAAAATGTTGACCTTTAGGAATAAAAAAAAATATTTTAATTTTTGAAATATTTGTTCCTCCTTACAAACAAGCGTTTGCAGATTAATCTATTCAAAATTGATTAAAATGAATTTCAGAATTCCAATTATACTCAGGAATAATTCAAGCAATGTATTAAACTCTAAGAATAATGAAATAGACAAATGAAAATGTACATTTTTAATTGTGAAGTACAATTGACATTAAACTAACTCATCAAGGCAACAACAGCGCAAGATTTGGTGTACCGTGCTGTTTTGCCAATATATAGTCTGTATGTGTACTGCGGAGCTTGCTCTAGCGGCTTAAAAGTCAGCCCGGAGTTTAGAGTGCTATGCCATGCTGGTTCAAGAAGTAGATTAGGAAAAGTTTAAGTAAACAAGAGCATAAAAGTAACTAGTATAATAGAACTGAAAAACTTTTTTTCTATAATTTTTTTACTATGGTTTCTTTGCCAAGTATTTATCTTTTCTGTCCCGCAGAGAGCAGTTCATCAACTTTTTGCTTATTCTGTTCTTTATACAGTTATGCAACTATATAAATATGTAAAGTTTAGAACAAACAAAATATTAGTTTCCTTACAATTCTTGTAACCACTGTTTTCAATAAAAATAAAACAATATTTCAGTTTATCAATAAATAATGACAGGTTTATTTAGAACTAAGTATCCTCCATCTTGTTTTATCATCTCTAAAAAACCCTCATTTATCTTATTTTCTTCGACATCGTAATTCCAGAGAAAACATTTTAGTTTGGGGTTTTAGATTGATAGCAACCAATTCCTTTGTTATTATGATATTATCGGTAAAGGGCGTATTAAGGGGGGGCTATAGGAGTTGAGCCCCGCCCCACCATGTATATTTTTGCAACCCGATGCTGTCGATCTTTGAAATTTCAAACTGTTTTTTCAAAATAATCTTAGTTTGAAATATCAATGGTTTACACCATCGGGTTGCAAATATACAGGAATAAAAAATTAGAGTTTGAGGCAAAACTCAATTTCTTAAAAGGTTAAACCACCTGTAGTTTGAGTGCACACTGTTCTAGTAATAGTTAAACATTTGTCTGTTTCTCCAATCCTAGTTCCCTGCAGGGTTACAGGTTCACAGCTAGATATAAAACTAGGTGTACAAACCTCAGCAGTAAGTTTCTCATCCTACAATAATAACAAAGGCTTTCCAGATAAATGAGAAATGATATAACTGAAAAACAGAAATGTTCTAACCCCTCTATCTCTGCATCCTGATGGTGTACACTTTTTATATTTTAGACTTAGGCTATTTGATTTATCAGAATTCAGAGTTTGAAATATTAAGGATCTACGACATAGATATATAGGGATTAGAAAACCAGAGTTTATGGCAAAAACAATCGGTTAAAGACTCAAAATACTTGCCTAATTAAAAAAAAATGAGTTTTGAGCATTCAAAAGCTACCAACCATAATAAACAGAATATGTCATCTGAAACTATAATAAACAGAATATATCAGCTGAAACCTTGATAAACAGAATATGTCAACTGAAACCATAATAAACAGAATATTTCAGCTGAAACCATAATAAACAGAATATATCAGCTGAAACCTTGATAAACAGAATATATCAGCTGAAACCTTGATAAACATATTAAGTAAGCTGAAACCATAAAAAAAAAACAGAATATGGCCACTGAAACCATAAAATAAACTAATAAAAAACTCGTTAATCTAAATGTTTATTTTTCATATATTTATAATATATACAGATCTATTATATTTGCTAGATCAAACAGTCAACGTTTGAAGTATAGCGGGTTTACACCATCAGGTTACACCGATATTGAAATAAGAATATGAGACGAGTAATATATTTCTTTTTTTAAAACTTTTACTGCAGGCTTTAAAATACTAGATTGGAAACCCAGCTTTGCCTTGAAACTAAGTTTGCTTCAGAAGAGTTAAGAACTTTTACAAAGATACTCAATCAAAATTTGAGGTAAACCGAGGTTTCTGGTTTATGATCGGACAAATAAACAAAAAGAGATTACTACTTTATATATATATTTAGATATATACGAATCTAACCTGGACTGTGCAATTGTGTGTTGGTGACTCTTCATAGTTGGAGTATGGAGCATGTTTGGAATACTTCGGAGCAGGTTTAGAATATTTAGGAGCAGGCTGAGAATATTTGGGAGCAGGTTCAGCGTATTGAGGAGCAGGCTGGGAATATTTAGGAGCGGGTTCTGGATACTGTGGACCAGGTTCAGCATATTCAGGAGCAGGTTCAGGATAGTTGGATAGAGGAGGTGGAGTTGTGAAGGTTGGAGGAGAGGGTGGAGAATACGGATTAGGAGATCTAAACAAAACCAAGATGATTAGATTTTTTTTTAGAAATCCCTAATCCCCTGTGCAGTATTAAATATTTTATTCTTTAAGTAACTGTAAGGAGCCCTCAATGTAAATAGGGGATGCTCGATTTACAATGGTACCCTTCAAACCTGTGACTGATAAACAAAGGAAGAGAACTCCTTGGATTACTGTTTGTTAGGATTAACGATCAAAACGACTATAGTCCTCAAATGTGATAAAATATGTGTTTAAATAAGTTCATATTAACATGATTAAATTTATATTTGTTTAAATGCTATAAAAGCCGGCTTCAGTTCAATCGGATATTAGTCCAATTGATATAGCATCGTATATGTATTTGTAATCAAACATATCTTTATTACATGTAGTGGGAAATGAGCTCCTTTTTTTGTTAATCTTAAAATTATTTTTATCTTTAGTTTGTATCCAGGAAAGTATCTAAAATGCAACCAATCAGAGTGTCGATTGTAGAAACCAAACAGCCAATTAGAAGCCGAAAAATGTGAAATTTTTCGTGCCATTTAATGAGAGAACTCTTAATGATCTGAATCCGGAATAGGGAAAAAGGAATCAAAAGTGGATATTCAGATTAAGCGATCGGTATTAAGGGTCTCCAATTCTGAAGTTTTCAGCTCTTAACGATTAAAAGGATTGATCAAATTTGCCGACCCTGTCTTCTGATTTAAAATAACGTAGTATAGTACTTGCCCAGATGATGCCTCGTAGCCTATTGGATTGGGTTGGGAGGAGAAGAAGCTTCCTGAATTAAAGGAACCAAACCCTTGATCAGATTTTACTAGGTTTAGTAGTCCTAGGATCAGTAGTTTCATTTTGCAGGTTTGGAGTAGGGTTTAGTAGGAGTAGGAGTAGGAGAAGTGGATCAGGGTTTAGTAGGAGTAGTTGAGTACTACTGGAGTACTGGGTTTGTGAAGTTAAAGTTAATATTTAATCAAAATATATTATTTAACTCGTAAACATAAACCTGGAACAAAGTTTAACTTAAAATCTATTTACAAATATATCAAGTTATATCAAGTTTACTGTTTCTGGGTTTCACATTTTATTTCAAACTATTCCCAACCGTGAGCGGGGAAATTAAATAAAATTAGAATCTATTCAGTTTCAGAGTTTGATCAAAATTGGAAAAATAAGATTTTTCCCTAGCTCACATTTTGTTAAAATGCTTTAAATAAAATTTGCCACATTTTCAGAAACTAAATGTTTGAAATTAAGTTTTTTTCTATAAGCTTTTAAGAAATAAGATTTTAAGATTGCGTTTTATTTCCTGTTTGCTGTTAATTTTATAGGATTTTCCGAAGCAACTATTTTAAGGATTTAAAGGATTTTTAAACCTCAGATTGAAAAATATAAAATATTAAAAAAGATATTGGTTAACAGTTGTCTGTTGAGAAGTGTGGGTAAAAACATTATAATAATATTGGTTAACAGTTGTCTGTTGAGAAGTGTGGGTAAAAACATTATAATAATATTGGTTAACAGTTGTCTGCTAAGAAGTGTGGGTAAAAACATTATAATAATATTGGTTAACAGTTGTCTGCTAAGAAGTGTAGGTAAAAAAATTATAATAATATTGGTTAACAGTTGTCTGCTAAGAAGTGTGGGTACTACTGGAGAAGTAGGACTAATTACTATACTTTAATACGTCTAAACTGTTCGTCATGCTGCGGGAATAAAACAACTCTGAAGTAATCAGAACCCGTGAGAATAGTTTAATGGTAAGACATCCATGTGACAACCTTCACAAACCCAAACCATATCATTCATTGATAAATAAATGGTTTTTTTTTATAATTTATTAAATAAAAAGTCCAGTAAGTATTAAATTTTTATTAAATAGCTTTAACTTTTTTGTTATATAAGCAACAGATCTAAAATTGCATTTTTAGTAAACCCTTGAAAAAAGAACAACAAAACGTGTGTCACAGTCTGTTATTTGTCAAAAACCAACAATTTTTTTACATTTTACATCCCCAAAGCAAAAAAATTAAATTGCTCTAATATGTATATTACAGGGTGTCCAACGAAACATGACAGTTTATTTCTTTAAAATTTCTAATTCATATATATTTTACTGTGAAATCAATTTTACTATGATATAAAAGTCATATAAAAAATGTTAGTAGTCTCTTTAGTATTAAACAAATATTTTCATTCATATAATACTGGTCTCTTAAACAAAAATTCGTAAAAAATTCTGTAAAAGACCAAATTTTCTAAAATAGTCAAAATGTTCAGACCTACGAACAAGTTTAAAATACCAAATGCGAAATATCTACATTTAATGGGTAAACATGTTGTCTAAAGTTAAGACATTATGACTGAAGGCGTTATTTAGGCTCCAAGTCGCCCTTGCAAATTAATTAAACATATAATTATCCCCTTTTCAAGAATGGGATTATTGAGGAACAAATCTAATTATTTCTTTGTAGATTATGATAATTTTCTCGGGATTTTCTGTCTCAGCCAAAAAAAGTATTGTTTCTATCAGTAATGTTCCAAAACCAATGTTGCAGTCATGTTAGACTTATACAATATACAGGATGTACAAATAAAAAAATCAATAATGAAATAAATAAATAAATTTACTGAAATACTATGATTCTTGTACAGAGATTTCAACATGTATATTAGATTTAACTAAATTAGACTTCATTTTTTGCCATAAGCTCTGGTTTTCTAATACTATATCTTTGTAACCCAATGTCGTAGACCTTTGATATTTCAAACTTTAAATTATGTTAGCCCAAATAATCTAAGTTAGAAAAATGCAAGGTTTACACCATCAGGTTGCAAAGATATATGTGTTAAAAAAGGCTCAATTCTTTTGGACACTCTAAACATATATTTTCTTCTTGGCAGTGTTTAATGAAAGGAGAATCCAGCTATAGATGAGTATATAGGGGGGGGGGGCTTAATTATATTATTTAGGTGTAGCTTAAGTACAACCCCTGGTTTATTAAAAATCGTTCCATACTTGACAGAAAACTGTCTCAAAAGGTCAATCTGTGTTATAAGCCACCTATAGGGAAGAAAACAGTTTTTGTACATCTCACCAAGTTTTACGGTTTGTTTGTCTACAAATGATGAGAGTCTTTACCACAAACTCAAACTTTCTATTCCCTATATCTTTGCAACCTGATGATGTAACCCTTTGATATTTCTAACTTAGATTAGTTGATCTAACAAAAATTTATCTAAGGTTTACGACATTGGGTTGCAAAGATATAAGGATTACAAAATCGGAAAATGTGGCAAAAGACTCAATTCCTTTCAAAGTTTTAATAAATTGTTGTTATGCCCTGGCTCTTGGTTAAAACAATGATCTAAAAGATTAACTTGCATGTTTGATTACAAAAAAACTAACAACGTTAAGATTGATCTTCGAACTGTATTCTATTGAGTATAATTCCTGAATATTTTACATTTGTCATCCTTCCGTCTCAATGAAACGAATAAATAGAACTGTTTTGCATTCCAAAAATAAAGTTTTTGTAAAAAAAAGTACAGCGGTGTCTAAAAAAATAATATTTTTAAGCTAACGTGGCGACGATTGAACCTTAATAAAAACAAGAGTTTCCATATTCATGTTATATATTACAATTGTTATGTACAATTGTTATGTACAATTGTTATGTACAATTGTTATGTTTTAAACGTTTGCAGTACTATTACCCATGGTTCGGATGAGCTTCTACTCGTTATATAATTTTGTAATCAGTGAATATTAAATGAAGAGGAAAAAATAGTTTAAGTTTGTTGTCCAGGCTCGGAAACAGAGGATCTGCTGTCAACCCTAATATAAATATGAAATTATTAAGAAGGAAAATTAATTTGTTTAGTTTTAGCTAAATGAATATGGAACCAAACCAAGTAAAACTGAAAAGCGAGAAAGGAATTGAGTTTTTGTCACAAATTCCAATTTTATAGTACCAAAATCTCAACAACCAAATGATACATACCTTTCATATTTCAAACTTACATTGTTAGATCCACCAGAATTCTTAGTTTGAAATATCTACGGTCTACGATATTTGGTTTTAAAGAAATTGGGATTTAAAAATCCGAGTTTGTGGCAAAGACTCAATTTCTTTACGAATATACAATATTATATATAATATAAGCTGGTAAAACGGCTAAATCAAATTGTCTGATTTTTTTTAGGACACCCATGGGTATGACATAGGATAAAACATTAATATTTATTCATTCGAATTTTTCAGCTAGTATATAAAAAATAAATAAATAAAACACTTTTCAAATGTTGAAAGAATTGTGTTGAATGCAATGATGTAGAACCAATGTTAAGTCACTCTCAGGTTCCCGTGAAAATAAAGCCACATATTAAACATGACAATACAAACCTGGAGAGGAAAACATGTTAAAGGGACTGTAAACGTATTTTAAAGTGACTTTACAAGCAAAGATGACAATGCCCGATTCACAATATGAATTAGATATCCTTGTCAATGACTTTGAAAACTGATATTTACAATTGTGGGTTTTCTACAAAAGTAACTTGCCCATTTCTCCTGCAGAAAAACATATATATGAATTAATTAGAAGAGTAAAACACTTTTAAACCAGGGAAAAACAACATTATCTTCCAGATTCTTGATCAAATAAATATTTCAAGGGTACCATTGTGAATCGGACATTGTCATGTTTGCATTAAGGGTGGATTAAAATTACGCTTATGCATGATCCCTTTAAACCATTATAACCCTGACTTGGTCCGTGAACCTCAATACATTTATATTTTTAACCATGGAGACAATAGACAAGCTGAAATCAAGTAAACTCCAGATTGGCATAGTTCTGCCAAATAATTACATGCATTATCATATTGTTTGAAACTTTACACCCTGACAAGTTATCAGTGTTCAGCGGCTGGTAAATTAAAGTCAGTTCCGAGGAAATAATTGTGGAAATCACGCACCCCTCCCCCTTTAGTAAAAGTATATTCAACCAAAAGTCTAATCGCGTCAATCTTGTTGCTGCACCGGCTAGTCCTATTTAGTGTCTGCTTTATTTACCCAATGGACGGGCGATACAGTACTAACTGGGACCGGAAAAGTTGAACCGGCTCGGAAATCAAAAGTACTACGGCTGCTCGTGAAGTTAATTGAAAAAAACAGGAAAAGAAAAATGTATTTATAAATTTTTTTCGACGTATAGTTTTGCTTAGACATTTTCGGTTTTTTTTTTTGCCCTGACGCTTCCTATCTTAACGTATTTTGATGAGTTCTTATATTTGACTGTAAAATGAAAAATCTTACATGACACAATTTTGACTGATTTTATTTTACAGTTTATTCAGATTTATCTAATAGTATTAACTAAATATGATTTAATTATTATTGACCATGTATAGTTTAGATGCCAAATATATTTTCACGCTTTAAAGCACAGAACCTGGCTACTCAGTTTGGTCTGGTTACCCAGACAGAGACATATACTATAAAGTATTTTTTGGTCTGGTGTTACCAGACAGAGACATATACTGCAGAGTACAGTTTGGTCTGGTGTTATTAGACAGACACGTATACTGCAGAGTACAGTTCAGTCTGATGTTATCAGACAGAGACATACACTGCAGAGAACATTTTGGTCTGGTTATCCAGCCAGAGACATATACTGCAGTTGCAGATAGCAGTTTGGTCTAGTGTTATCAGACAAAGATATATACTGCAGAGAACAGTTTGGTCTGGTGTTATCAGACAGAGACATTTACTGCAGAGAACAGTTTGGCCTGGTGTTATCAGACAGAGACATAAACTGCATGATAACAGTTTGGTCTGGTGTTATCAGACAGAGACATAAACTGTATGATAACAGTTTGGTCTGGTGTTATCAGACAGAGACATATACTGCAGAGAACAGTTTGGTCTGGTGTTATCAGACAGAGACATTTACTGCAGAGAACAGTTTGGTCTGGTGTTATCAGACGAAATTATTGTTTTATTCTAAACCCGGAATATACAAATATCAAGAAATCCCCGAGACATAGTCGAATCAAGTAAATAAATTCTACCTCGAACTCATCCTTGTGGTAGAACGTAACGTCGATGATCGCCTCACTGCTCATATATCTCTGCAAGACGGTTCCAAATAGCGTTCGTTCTAAATAAGGTAAAATATATCAGTCAAATATATATAAAACTAAAATATGACATATTACATTGATAAAAGCATAAAAAAAATCGGCGGTACATAAAAAACACAACTATATAAACATTAAAATCAGCGACGCTTCTTTCTTGTATGCGTAGACCCGATCATCGCCCATAAATGAAGAAAATTTCATCGGCCGACCGCGGCCCCTGCTTCATGAATAATTTACCTCTAATTTGCCACAATATCTGAAACTATGCGCTCTTAACTTCGTGATACTATTCCATTCCTCTGAAATAATATTCACCCTTTAATAACTCATCAAAACCATTATATTCGGTCACTTTCTCAGTATAGAATCAGAATGACTTGAACGATTTGAACCTCCCTCCGATCTACCCACGGTACTTTTCAGAATCCATCCGGTATTCGCGCAGATATACGTTCCTTCCATATCATTACTGTCCGCCTTAATTTTCGCCGGCCCTTCGTCCGACCCTAGCTTATAAACGTTACTAGAACAAGCATATTCCTGGGTCGGCTTCGTTCATTCTACTCACGGGTATATCCTGGCACGGACTCATCTCTCCGGCCTTATTTAACCCCGCAACCTCGTCGTCCGACGCGGGATCACGCAACCTCATCCTTCATATTACAACCATTTAATGATATAAGGGTTAAAAATACGTATTTCTGCTACTCTTTTACTTCTCCTTTCTCCATGTTTACTTTATCCAATGCATCTCATAAATAAAAAAGAACTTGGTTTGGACGAGATTACTATGGTTTCGAATCTATAAAATAAATACTTATCATCCCTTTATGCTATGGTTTCGGAGAATCAATCCCGAATTTCTCCTTATAAAACACTCCCCCGCGGGGGAACATGAGGGATAAGAATCTCCGATCATTAATAATCCAACACATCAGAAAACAACTTTATTTATATTTTCAAACAACGACTTATTATGAGGCAGATAAAATATGCCAACTAGATTTTAACATATTTACATATAAGCTCTAGACTCCCTTAAGTTTATAAAGATTTGATTGAGCTATCAAATCTGCAATCTATTTTTTCTTTTGGGAAACTACATAAACACGAGCTTTAAACAATAAGTGTTATATATACAGAGAACCAAAACTCTTTTGGATTTATAAAGATTTGACCAAGTTACCAAATCTGCAATCTATCTTGGGACAAATAGTAAAATAAAAATAAAAAAAATGAGCTTCAAACAATCCTTATCTTTCCATCGGGCTCCAGGTTAGAGCTCCTCCATAAATTGCGTCTCCAGGACGCAATCCTCGTCCGATCTCTTTCCCTTCATCCTAGCTTCCAACTCCTCATCTGATTCTGTCAACTTCCTTCCAGGATACTCATAATGATCGAGATCAACCACCTCCCTCAAGATATTTTCCAGCTGGCTTGCTGAGCCGGATTTCTTCTTCTTCCCTTTCTTCTTCCCGGCCTTCAGAGTCAGGATCCTCTTACATTTTGGAGCCCTTTCACTGGCTCCGGAGTACACCTCCTCGATCCCCGACTCTTCGGACTCTGGCTCCGACTCAGACACTGAGGTTGGTTGAGGGTTTACCCTCGAACCTAACCGAGAACGTGCTGAGCTTAACCTTCTTCTCTTCTTACTGGATTCCTCCTCCTCTTCCTGTCTCCGGAGATCTCTCTTCCTTTTCCTCCTTAGCTTCCACTCCGGTAGTTGAGGAAGATTCTCCCTCCACCTAGACCTCTCCACCTTGTCCTTAGAGCTGATTATTTTAGACAAATACTCCGCTCTTTTTACATACGCTTCGTGCTCGATCTTCGTCTTCTCCATCATCGCTTCCGCCCTCATCAGCTGTCTCTTTAGTTTCTCATCCTGATCCTCGTCTAACAGTGGTATCTTGATCGTAGGCCGGTTCACGACCCTCCAGAAGACCAACCTAATACTGTCGTAGACTGGCCTAAAGTACAGCTTGTAATCCTTATCTACGTCCATCCTCTGGAGAAAGTTCACAATCCTGTTTGGGTACATTCTGCACCACTCCATTAATGCTAGCTTCTGGATCCGCCCGTTCTGCGTACAGAAGCGGAGGATCTTAGAACACTTATCCTTTGCTGGGTCTAACTCCAGGATAGGAGTTTCCAAGGATACTGGTCTAACCATTTCCAGTTTCGTTGATTCTGGAACCTCCTCCGTCCAGATAACTTTCTTCAATACTGATCTAGATATCCCGAACCTGGCATACTCTCTCAGCTCCTGAGAAATGTCTGGTAAAGTGAGACCAAACCTCCATGGATAATTTAACCTTTTAAGCAGCTCCATCTGGTGGATGAACTTGATCCGAGCTTGGAGTAGGAACCTACACCCTCCAGAGGTTATAGTGGGCCACCCGCCTATCAACTTCTTCCAGACTCTTATCCGGTTAGGTATGTGATCTGACAGGATTGATCCGTCCACTAACCTGAACCTTAGTGAGTCTATTAAACCTTTCCTTGAACCAGCTGCTTGAGCTGCATCTGCGTTCACCTCCACTCCTTCCAATGAAGTCCTGGTCCAATCCATGAAGAACGCTGTAAATTCCACTTGGCTACATTCTAGATACTTGCAGCAGATTTCCGGATCCGGGAAAGTGTCCGCTTGCAGAATACCTGCTAATGTGGTATAACACATATATCCAAACCTGATGTCTCCCAATCCGTACACTTGGAGAGCTTTAGGTATTTCTGCCCATCTCCACCCCCACTTATCATCTCCGGTGCTGCACGTCTTGTTCAGGATTGTGCCCATTACTTGAACTCCCAATGCCGTCATATTCCTGGCATTAAATTCGTAACCTGCTAATACTGCCAAGGAACCCAATTCTATAGACCCTTTCATCTCTATTTCCTTCCCTGAGATTAGTGAAAAGAAAAACTCAATATCTGTTATGTCCCTCGCTACTCCTACTCCAGTAGCTACAGGTATCTCCGTGAGAAATTCCAACAGTTCATCTTGCACCGTTAGTCTGTTGATCACATAATCTCCGCTCCTATCTCGTTGCAGAACTACTGAGATGATAAGACAAAATCTTACTCCGTCTCCTAACATTATCTTAGCTGGGAGGGGTATGAATCTATCCTCCTCCTCCAGCTTCGTTGAACCCTTAGGTTCTTTCTTCTTAGATAATTTCTTTCCCTTCTCCAGGTCTAGTCTTCCTGCCATCCTCATCATGTCGTACAACGTCATTGATACCTGCTCGTTATCTAGGCTGACCACCTGGGTTGGACATTTCTCCTGTGTTGCAATCCAGTGATTCCAAAACCATTCCACTGTCTCCGCTATGTGGGATGGGCTTGACCTCTCTACTTCAATTTCTCGTACTTCTACTTCTTTAATCATAGTATAGGCTAACCCTCGAGACCTCTGGAACAGGTTTACCTCTTCTCTTGTAGGATACTTCCACGCATCCATGCCTTCCTGGTACACCGCCAAGTACTCCAAGAGGGGGGCACCCTCAGGGATGTACGCTGACCTTGCACCTAGCTTAGGGTCCTGCAACCCGTTCACCATCACTCTTTTCAGGTACTTGTCCATACAGGATTCGTCTTGTTTCCTGCCCATGATGGGTTTGTAACCTACTATTTTGGCCATGATCTCTTCCTTATTAAACACCTTCTTGGTGCCCCAGGAGACCACCTGTGGCTGCCGAACCAGCAGGTCGCTGCTTCCTTGAGGAGCTGCTGACCTTGCCAGTTTTACTCTTTCTTCTACTACCCTTTTCATCTCCTCGGATCTCATTTCCGGTAAACTCTCCAGCTTCCTGTAATAATAATATTTAAGCATTTGTAAACATTTGTACAATATTTTGATGAAATATTTCATTCTAATTTGGTTAGTTAAATTGTTATGAACTTTTAACTGAACCCTTCCCCTTGGTTTTAATACTTTAAAACCCCAAGGATATACTCTTATTGCGGTATATGGACTACTCATGATTGAATAAAGCTTTGAAATGATCATTTGTGTTTATAAATAACTGATCAACTGAGAATAAAATACTAATGTCTCTTGGATTTCTTGATACTTGAGATAAGGTTGACTTTCCTTGAATTGAGATTTTTGAGACATACTCAATAGTAACCTTTCTGGGTATAACCTTTGTTACTCTCCCTAATTTCCACGTTACATCCTCTTTTGAGTGTCCTGAGTCGTTGAAGATGAACATGACGATATCTTCCTCCTTTGGTTGCACACCTGATATATCCCATTTGTCTGGTTTAACCATCAGCTCATGGATATTTTCCATAAACATTGAGTACCATACTTTATATATCTCTCTGTTCCTTTCTAGCATCCTACCTAGGTGGGGTGTTTTCTCTATGCTTATTCCTGCTCCTTCCAAACTTCTGTAGTTGTTTCTGCCTAACTTAAGTCTATTTGCTGAGATAATTTCATAACCTAGATTTGAAGCTGATGATGGTTTACCTCTTGCCAGGGGCATATCATCCAACGTTGATGCTATCCTTGCAAATACACTCTCCCATTGTAATGCTGTCAGTGGGTCCGTTGCCTTTACTCCTAGTCTTTGCAATGTTTCCCTTAACGACCTTATCTTCCGTTCCACTCTCCCTCTTTCCTCATGCGCTTTTGCATTCGAGACGTAAACTTTAATCCCTAAAGAGTCGTACACCCTCGCATCAACATCTCTCACACTGAATGTTGCATTCTCCAAGGTTTTCAGTTGAGAACCATTGTCTACATATAACTCATTTGGTACTCCATGCCTACTAGAATGCCTTTCTATCGCCTGGACTACATCGCTAGTCTCTATTCCTTCTAACGCTAATATGTTTGTTGCTCCTGAAAGAATGCAACAGAACACTAATGCATAAATCTTCGTCCTAGTCCTTGACCTTTTGTATGCTCTTCCTGCAAATCCATACGCTATATCTATCATTGAACAGTAGAAGGGGGGGGCTATAGTAGTCCTAGCTGCTGGGTGAGAGTCCATCTTAAGTTCCACTCTTGTTCTATCTAATCTTTTACATGTTATGCATCCTGCCTTGATCTTTCTCAGCAAGTCTCTCAGTCCTCCTACTACAAAGACCTCTTTGAATACCTCTCTTACTGTCCTTTCTATTCCTACGTGGGGGGTTGATTTGCAATGGATAGAAATTATCAGAGAGTACAATACTGGGGAGTCTTTCATCATTACTGGTAAGTAGGGTTTTAACTCGTGTTTATCTACAAATGGGTTCATGTCTAGATCTTTGAACTTAAATGGGTTTTCTTTTGCTATCCTGCTCTGGAAATACAATATACCTTCCTTCCAAGTAAACTTGCTTAACTCCTTAGGGCTTAGACTTGCCTCTACTCTCTTGGACTCAAATCTAAATAATATATCCTTTGATTCCTGGTGGTTCAGTCTTGGGTCTGCTCTCTCCTGGCTCGTGCATACCTTGCAGTCCTGATCTAGTTGTTCATGAAATGTCTCATGTTTTAACACATTTCTGAACTTTATTACTATATTTAATATCCTGAGGGTTTTTCTCCAGCCTAAACGCACTGGGTCTAATAAAAGGTCCTCCCAACCCCTCCCCGCTATGGCCGCGCAAAAACCCGGGTTTTCAAAGGCAAAATTAATCTCAACATTTTCATACTCAGGTAGATTAGGTTCAGAAAAACACTCAGTTAATATTTCTTCCTGGGATTTTTTATCCAATGATAACATTTCATACGAGGTTAAACCCATATCATTAAAATCAACCTTCATCCATGGTTCCCCTTCCTGCCAAGCAGAACCTATGGATACCTGATCTACCTTGATACTATGCCTTTTGGTGAGTAAGTCTGCTAAATTCCTTGTTCCATCCACGTGATACAGGGGAATTTGTTCCTTGTCTGTAGTCCATTGGATCATTCTCCTGATTGACTCCACCCTTGCAAAAATGAAAGCCCTTAGTTTCCTAGTTGTGTTGTGACACCATGATAAGGCTATTGTGGAGTCCGTGACATAGATGATCTCATCCACTCTGTCTCCTAGAGCCTTCTTGACCAGGAATGCAAGTTCAGTGGCTAGAAGTATTGCTGACAATTCATTCCTTGGGATAGTAAACTTCATCATCCTGGATTTGGCTGCTATCAATTTACACGACCATGCTCCGGATAACCTTTTCCGTCCTGCGTAAACAGCCGCTCCCCCTGCTGATTCTGCAGCGTCTGACAATACAATAAGCCTTATCTTTGAGGTTGACTCTTCATCTGTTGGGATCCCGCACCTTCTTGCCGTAAGATCTCCATAGGATAGGAACTCTACCAGTTTATCTTTCCAGATACCCTGCTGATCTTCTGGTAATGGTTTATCCCATTCTACCCCGTTTAACTCCGCTGCTTCCAGTTTTAGGTTCAGCTTGATCGGTTCCCATAGTCCTACTGGATCGAAAACTTCAGCAATCTTAGATATCACCTGTCTTCGGGTTATCTGAAGAGGTTGCAGTAATCTCTCAGCATCCTGAGTTGAAGATATCGGAAACTCGTTCGGTTTCTTTGCTCCTCTGACTTTCCTATTTAGGTTCAGCTCTGTAAACCCAAGTTTTAACACATCCTCCTTTGTTTCCCATTTGTATCCTAACAGCTTTGTGGACACCCCGTCTGTGGTTGCCTTCGGATCAGGATCCTCTCCGCTCCTGACAACATATTTTAAACTAAACCCTCCCTTCTCTAATATCTTTTCTACCTGTTGGACCTGGGTTTCTCTTGCCTCTTCCGTGTCCGCACCTGAGGGAATATCGTCGACGTATCTGTTGTTCAGGATGCAGTCGCTCCCTAGCGGGAACTCTTCTGCTGCAAACTTTGCCAGCCATTCCAGCGCGAAACCTGCTTGAGAACCTGTAGGTGTTACTCCATACCATGCTCTCACCATCAGCCACTTCTCCGGTACCATTTCTTGATCCAGGGAGTCGTGATACAGGAATAATGAGAAGGGGAGGGCCGACGGTTCTAATCTCAGTTGATTGTATAATTTAGATATGTCTGAAGCCCATGCAAACTTTTGGCTTAGACATCTTACTAAAATTGTAAATATATTTCCCATTGTATTCTCCCCCTTTGCTAAAGTTTGATTTAACCCTGTCATTGATGGATCTACTACTAAACGCATAGGGGTACTAATTGAACCTTCATTTTCTACAATATTCCATGGGTAATAATGAACAAATTCTGCCTTATTTATTATTTCCTGTATCCCTGGACTCATATCTGTGAGCTTCATCATGAAACCCTTCTCTACCAGGTCTGCATGGACTTTCCTCATCCCTTCCTTCAGTCTGGTTGGTTTCCTGCATTGAGCTCTGTACACGCTGCTGGCCTGCTTGTAGTTATCCGCTGCTCCATGTTTCTTTCTCAGTACTGGTATGGGATCCATCATAAATGGTAGTTTTACATGTACTTTTCTCTCTTCTAGGTTTACTGTTACACTCTTCTCAATTACTTCTTGCTCCCTACTTTCCTGAAGAGATATAGCATTCGTCCTGGGTGATTTTCTGCAGGTTACACATGCGGAGCATGTTGTACATCTGAATGAGATTAATCCTTCTGGGTTGTCCTGATCTAACAGCTCTCTCATACGGGCAATGGGACCTTGATCACCTTTGATCCTGCATACATGAGCTTCTAATCCTGTAGGGTTGGCTTGAGATAAATACTCCTCCGGTTCCTTCTCCGGGTTGCACCCTAGTTGCTCAAAATCTGTTCTGCTCAGTGGAGTCGGATATACACCAGCTCCTGTTCTCTTGTCTCCTACGATATGAAACGGTATTTGAGCCCCCTGCTGGATACTCTCCTGCCGGTTTTGTATGTGGAACACTGCATGAGAAACCTCCTCTCTTATGCCTCTATTCCCTCGCGTAAACGCTGCGTGCGGCCCCGCAAATATGATCCTTGATCCAAAAACATCTTTGAATGGGCTTCTGTAAACCCCCACCCCTGACTTTAATGTTTTGATTAGAACTGGAACTACGTTCGTGTTCTTAATCCCAATTAGCAACTTGACTTTTCCCCCTCCCACATACTCTGGTAATACCTCCCTCTCAGTGTTGCTTTTTAACTCCTCTAGATACTCATTTATAATTTCTTTAAGATCATATTTCCTAAATTCAGATGTAAGATCTTCCATTCCGATGCATTTAAGCTCATGGAATTTATTCTCCGTGTCTGGTCCTAGGCAGAACTTATAACTCCCGTACTCTGAGCAGACTGAACCTCCCCCCACTACTGTTATCCTGGTGGGTTTGTTCGAGTATCTCTCCAGCTTCTCCTCCTCCGCCACTGCCCCGCTAATTAAATGAGAGTTTGCCCCTGTATCAAAAAACGTTAAAACTTGGGAACCCCCTATTTGCAAAATTTGCATCATGTAATGAGCGTGTTGGTTTATTTCAGGTTCAATAAGCTCCAGACTTGGATAAACCCTTGTTCCTGATTGAGTGTCTATGCATGGTGTGTCCTGAGTCAAGGGTTTATCCTTATCTGAGCTCCCCCCCGGTTGTGGGTCATTTATAGGGGCTGCAGCATGGATTTGACGTGCAAAATTAGCAGATACCTTTAAATTGGACTCATTTATATCAGACGATATTTTTCCCAAATATTTATCCAAAGTCCTTTTAATATCAGTGTACTTTGCCCTGACCTCAGCATGTTTACGTTTCCGACACATTAAAATACTGAACGGGGCCCACCCATTAGCTGTTGCATACTCAACACAGCCTTGACACGTGATCACCTGATCAACAGTCTTGGTGAATTTACATTTACGTTCATTACATACTGACTTGGGTCGGAGACAAGCATAGCAAATTCTCCTGACCTTGGTGTTTTCCCATCTCTCTGTTGGGGTCATGCTTAACCATTCCTTGCATTCTGCCATCTCATGGTTATGGGAAGATAGGGGGCAAGGGAATCTCATTCCTGGAGGATACCATGGGGCTGGAGGAACATATGTGGCGGTATGGACTTCCTTGAGGTCATCTTCATCTGAGTTCCCCTCTTTCTCTGTGTTGGAGATGAATACGGACTTAGGTTTATTCCTCGATTTGTTGTCTACTCCTCTATAGGACGCAACAATATTCCTCTCCGTTGTACAATACTCCTTGATTACAGCGTACGTTGACTCTCCCTGGGGGTTATCCCAGTCCAGGTTCCTCTCCGTCATCTTCCTCTGCAGCTGGTCCTGATCCTGAAGGGGTAATAATTCAATAAGGCCTGAGATTGTATTCCTGCAATACATTACTGATGTTAAATGCACTATATTAATGTCGGGTAATTTTCCTAGTTTATCAATTCTGCCTATTGCAGATGCAATGGCTGCAAAATAAGCATATCTCTCCCCTTTATCTCCTGGGGTAATCGCTACTGGGTTCACTGGTCTAGGTTGGGATCTCAGCCTGGCTAATATGTCTCCTATAATTCTCTCTGGGCCCCCATAAGTCTTAATTAACCATTCCCTAATCCTTCCAAAGTTATCTGAGAAATCTGCAATACGCGACTTGATTTCTTCAGATAGGTGCTTAATTAGGAGGGACGCGCGCTGTTTTGATGTTCCCCACCCTAGCATCGCTAGATCTGCTTCTTCTATGAACTCAAATACTGTTTTCTCCGCCTTGTTATTAAAGATACCCAACCTGGAGATATCTCCCCTAGAGTCGCTAATCGCATGCGCTTCAGATCGCGCATAGATGCTTTCTACATTGACTACCCAATCGTCTGCTGCATCTAATACTAATCTTACATCTGAGCAAAAACCTTCGTCTGCGTCGGGGTACTTTATGTACTTCAGGAGGTCATCGCTACAGGTCTTAACATGTCTATTAATTTTCCCTGTATCTTCCTTGTTGCATTTCTTTATTAAGCCTACGTCAGAACCTATCGTTAGCCTAGTGCTGGTCAGTTGTCTAATTAACCTAACTGAGCGCTCTATATTGTTCCTGATAACTTCACATTCTCTAGATGTCTGTGCAGGGTCGGGGGGGTATGGAGTGGACGTGTGGATAGCCCTGGAAACATTCGAGGATAAAGGATTCCTTATAACCTGATCCCTAACTTCAACGACTAAGTCTCTAAGGTTTCCTACCGTCCTTTCGTCGGCTGACGACTGCTCCCGTAGCTCTACAATCTCCTTCCTAAGTTCTGGTAGTCCTAACTCCTCACAGTACCCTTCTACCCTACTCTTTATTGAGTCTTGGATTTGTCTTGTGACCTGAGTTGAACTGTTATCTTGCTGCAATAATGCTACCTTCTGCTTAACCGGGGCAATTTTTTGATGTACATAAGACTTAAGGTTCCTATCTATAAGATCAATCCTGGTTTCCACACTTGTCAACCTTGTCTCAGACTCGCTCTGCGTGGCCTGCACTCGTTGAAGGGACTCCTGCATCTCATTAACTTGTGTTGACATTAGATTCACCTTCGTCTCCATATACTTAAGCCTTCCATCTATGACTGATAGTTGGGATTCCTGCTCTCGCGACTTATCTTGTGTTCTACTACCTACACTGAGACTCTGTGCTCTTGTTCGTTGGTCTTCCTCCCCTACAGATAATGTAGTACTAGCCTGCCTTATAGTGTTTATGATCTGTGAGATGGCATCGTCTCTGGCACTCCTATTTTCTTCTCCTACCCTCTCATCCTGTCCGGTCGGCTCTGATTGGTTTTTTTCCGGCTCAGGCTCAATGGGTTCGGAACTACCTACGTGGAGACTTATGGACCCCTCTTCTGGGATCTCATCCTCTGCGAACACTTCGTCTTCCGTTCGGTCTCTACTCTGTGGGTCGCCTATAGGTCCGTCTTGTTCACCTCGCTCCGCACGTTTTTCAGCTAGTCTCTTAAGATTATCTAACCTTGTGCTTAACCCCTCTATCTCTCTTATGATCTTCATGTCAGCCCCCCTTAGTAATGCTTCCTTTGCTATCACCTTCCTCCTAGCTTGCAGTTGATCATAATTTACGTACAGTGCCTTACTAATCCTATGCGGGGGGGTCTCTACCGCCCATGTGGCCCACCCTTCAATGTCAGTTTTAAGGTACTCTACTCTTTGCAGTGTCCTTGCTAACTTATTAGACATGGTATCCGATTGTCTAGCTTGTAACCTTGTGCCCAACCCTTGACCCATTGGTGATTCAAGAAGATTTTCTCTTAAGTACGCTAAATCAGGGTTTGAAGTGCATCTATTTAAATTAAATTCCGACATTAAACCTGGGGATGACGGTGTAGCAGGTGGGTCTCCCGTTGATGACGCACTTCCTCTCTCCTGGTCGGATTCCGATCTCGACCTTCTCTGTCGTGGGCTCCTCCTCTCTTCCATTGTGATGTTGGCAGGTTCTGGCTAAATACCCTTAACAGCCCTGTGCTGGGCAACCTATATAGTCTTAAACCGAATTTGTTAGAATAAATTACATCTCCCTGGATCGTAAGTTCTGAATTCCTGAGATGAAATTTATTTTCACATCACCCTCTTCTTTGTATGAAATGTGAGGGGGGGGGGGGGGGAAACAAAAAGGGATTATACTATAAAAATTCTGTGAACTTTTTAGACTTCTGATTGCGAGTTATTATCTCGTAATGCAGCTTACATCAATCATGGATATACCCTGTGTATTCCTAGATTGTATCTCAGTTTTATGTACTCACATTGGACGGGTATAGGAGAAATACTGTGGGTTAGAGGATAATTAAACCGCTGATTCCGAATAGTTAGTTCGTAATGCAGCTCAAAACAATCATGGATATACCCTTTGTATTCCTAGATTGCGTCTCAGCTTTAATCAAATCGGGTACAAAGGATTGAGGTGGGGGGGGGNGTAGACTTTATCCAATGCATCTCATAAATAAAAAAGAACTTGGTTTGGACGAGATTACTATGGTTTCGAATCTATAAAATAAATACTTATCATCCCTTTATGCTATGGTTTCGGAGAATCAATCCCGAATTTCTCCTTATAAAACAATTATACAGTTAGTAAAATATCCATTGCATACCAGAAAAAGGAAGAACTGATCAAAAATGATTTTCTGTCTTCTTCTATGTTCTCTTCTAGCCCACGGAGTTCCTGTTATCAAAGTTGAACTAAATAGTAGGATTCCTGACAACTCAATCCAACCTTACAGGAACATTTCAAACTTAAATATATGAATAATTTAATCAAAAAGTGAATTGAATATGGTGGGGGGGGGCGGGGGTATTTGCTAGTCTAATTAATTTAATGAGATTGGTTTGTTGCTAGTGAGTGGGTTTGGGGAGAGTTGAAGAATGGTTTGGTTTATATTGCTCCGGGATACAAATATCATACACAGGTAAACCCTTTCTTATTACTATTATTGAGTATTTGAAAGCTAATTTCATTTTAAAACTAGTTTGAGAACCCAGCATTGCCCAGGGTACTTATAGTTACCCACGCTTGGTCGTAAATTACGATTTTAGCTATTTTTCCCTATAAAAGTAGACCCACTCAACGAAGAATATCAAAAGTAAGCTAAGAACATTTCCATGGGTCTCCCGAGTTCCCAAATCAAAATTTGACACCAATCAGTCAATGGGTTTATGAGTTATGATCGGACATCCAATCAAACAAACAGAGATAACATGACTTTTTAATTAGAGAAGATATTTACATTTAATGACATGTTTTAAAAAGATTTGAAGATTTTGTATCAAAGAAGAAACATCGCTTTCTGTTCATGGATGAAGTATTCCCATAATGTGAAAATCACGAAGCAGAAGAATAAACCCTCCTTTTTCCATCCCCCCCCCAAACACTTTTTTGTCAATACTTTGTTCCTAATAAAGTCAATTAACTAGCGGCGAATTAAATATATTTCTGTAATATTATAAATACATGGCTCCTTGCCAATAAAGATTGTTAGAAAATGTCGAATTTATTAAATATAAATAAAATTACAAATATGGTTCCGTTAACAGCGGGGAGACTACTTTACTGTCTTTTGGGAATATATACTAGTCAGATGTTGGACATTAAAAAATAAACATTAATTAAATTACTTTAATCATTAATGGTCTCATAAAGACTCTCTAATGAGGGATCAAAGCATTATTAATAAAAAGTAATTTAGCTATTTGAAAACAAAAAGAGTTTTTGGCCAAATTTCAGTTTTTTTAAAGAAAATGTTTTTAAAAAGTCTGTGAGGAGTTGTGAAGGTTCTAATTTTCTGATCCCTATATCTTTGAAACCTAATATTTCAACCTTAGATTATTTTATCCTACAGACTTATAGATTACAATATCTAAGGTCTAAGATATTGGGTTACAAAGATAAAGGGATTAGAAAATAAAAGTCAAAAACTCAATTCTGCTTGCTGAACATTTTTTATCTAAGAACAATGTCTGACTAAAAGTAAAGTTAAGAAATGTATGGTGTGAAGGTTAACAGTTCTCTCAGATGGTGTAATTTAGTGTGACCACCCAAATAGGGGCATGTACGATTCTCAACGCTAAACTTTAAGCTTTTATCTGATCAATAATGTGAAATAAATCGTTGTTTTTCTAGTTTTAAAAGTGTAAAATTCTTACATTTTTCTCATTTTGTTTCTGTACCAAGAAAACTACAAGTCACCTATAGAGGAACTACAATTGAAAGTAACCCATTGAAAGGGAAATTATGGATATCTCGTTAATTTTTGTTTGGACAAAGCTTTGCTGGTACCATTGTGAATCGAAAGTGACACTTTATACATGGAGGGTCAACTGAAATTACGCCTATAGTCTCTTTAACCAGGATGTAGACGAGTACAGTCCCTTTCACCAGGATGTAGACGAGTACAGTCCCTTTAACCAGGATGTAGACGAGTTGAAGGATAATATCAACTACCATTTACAAGGTAAACTTACATTTTAAAAAATATCTATAATTGTATCTCATTTATTAAGCTTCATCACATTTATGATATTTAATTTTTAGAAACCAAATTGCAACAGAATAAAAAGAACATCTCTCTGAGAAATGATGTTGATGCTAAATTAACCCAGAAAGGTTCCGGAAATGAAAAGATCATTTTGGATACTAAACCTATAAATTCTATGAAGAAAGATAAAGCTATGAATCAGAAAATAGAAGAAAATGAAATTCAATATTCATCAAAACAAGAAAATCCTGAACTCAAAGTTTTGGAGAAAAAATTTGCAGACAACGATTTAAAACAAGAAAAAATAGATAATAAAGAAATAGAAAAAAAAGAAAAAGATCTAGTCAATGAAGATGAGGAACTAGAAAAAGATGAGGACGAGAACGAAATTGAAGATGAAGATCTTGTCAAAGAGGAAGAAAAAGAAAAAGATCTAGTCAATGAAAATGAGGAAAGAGAAAAAGATGAGGAGGAGAACAAACTTGCAGATGAAGATCTTGTCAAAGCGCAAGCTGATCTGGAGGTAGAGCGAAAAGATCAAGGGATGGAACAAAAAAATCAAGAGATGGAACAAAAAGATCAAGTTATGGATCAAGAAGATCAAGAGGTGGAACAAGAAGATCTAAAGATGGAATTTCAAGATCAAGATATGGAACAGGAAGATCTAAAGATGAAACCTGAAGATCAATATATGGAACAAGAAGACCAAGAGATGGACCATGAAGATCAAGAGATACAACAAAATGACCAAGGTTTGGAGTATATAAGCCAAGAAAACATACAAGAAAGTCTGAATATAGAAGAAGAAGATGATCTAGAAATAGAAGAAGTAGATCTAGATATAGATGAAGAAGATCTAAAAATAGAAGAAGAAGATCTAGAAATAGAAGAAGAAGATTTAGAAACAGAAGAAGAAGAAATAGAAACAGAAGAAGAAGATCTAGAAAATGAAGAAGAAGATCTAGAAACAGAAAAAGAAGATCTAGAAATAGAAGAAGAAGATCTTAAAATAGAAGGAGAACATCTGGAAATAGAAGTAGAAGATTTAGAAACAGAAGAAGAAGATCTAGAAATAGAAGTAGAAGATCTAGAAACAGAAGAAGAAGATCTAGAAATAGAAGAAGAAGATCTAAAAATAGAAGAAGAAGATCTAGAAACAGAAAAAGAAGATCTAGAAATAAAAGAAGAAGATCTAGAAATTGAAGAAGAAGATCCAGAAAAAGAAGATCTAGAAATTGAAGAAGAAGATCTAGAAATAGAACAAAAAGATCCAGAAATAGAACAAGAAGATCCAGAAATGGTGTACGAAGATCTAGAAACCGGATATGAAGATCCAGAAACCGGATATGAAGATAAAGCTGAAGAACAAGAAGATAAAGATGTCAAGGATGCTGTTGATTCTGTAATACATGTCATGGTAGCTTATGACAATATAGAGCATGTCAAGGAAGCTAATGACGAAGAAGAGCATGTCAAGAAAGCTAATGACGTAGAAGTGTATGTCATGAAACTATTTGCTGGTGAAGAGCATGTCAAGGAAGTTAATATTGAAGAAGGGCATGTCAAGGATGCTAATAACGAAGAAGGGCATGTCAAAGAAGCTAATGATGAAGAAGAGCATGCCCAGGAAGCTAATGACGAAGAAGAGCATGCCCAGGAAGCTAATAATGAAGAAGGATATTTCAAAGAAGCTAATGACGAAGAAGAGCATGCCCAGGAAGCTAATGACGAAGAAGAGCATGCCCAGGAAGCTAATAATGAAGAAGGGCATGTCAAAGAAGCTAATGCCGAAGAAGAGCATGCCCAGGAAGCTAATGACGATGGAGAGCATGTCCAGGAAGCTGATGACAAAGAAGCCCATGTTAAGGAAGCCAATGGCGGCGAAGAGCATGTCCAGGAAGCTAATGACGAAGAAGCCCATGCCCAGGAAGCTAATGACGAAGAAGAACATGTCCAGGAAGCAAATGACGAAGATGAGCATGACCAGGAAGCTAGTGAAGAAGAAGAAGAACATGTCCAGGAAGCAAAGAATGATGAGGAACATGCCCAGGAAGCTAATGATGAAGAAGAGCATGACCAGGAAGCTAATGACAAAGAAGATCATGTCCAAGAAGTAAAGAACCATGGAGAGCATGCCCAGAAAGTTAATGACGAAGAAGAACATGTAAAAGAAGCTAATGACGAAAAAGAAAATGTCAAGGAAGTTAATGACGAAGAAGAGCGTGTCAAGGAAGCTAATGATGAAGAAAAGCATGCCCAGGAAGCTAATGACGAAGAAGAGCATGTCAAGGAAGCAAATGACGACGAAGAAAATGTAAAGGTAGCTAATGACGAAGAAGAACATGTAAAGGAAGCTAATAACGAAGAAAAACATGTAAAGGAAGCTAATGACGAAGAAGAAAATGTCAAGGAAGCTAATAACGAAGACAAGCATGTCAAGGAAGCTAATGACGAAGAAGAGTATGTCAAGGAAGCTAATTACGATGATGAGTATGTCCAGGAAGCTTTTGTTGATGAAGAGCATGTAAAGGATGTTAATGTTGAAGGAGAGCATGTCCAGGAAGCTAATGGAGAAGAAAAAGAGACAAAGGAAAAAAATAAAACAATGATAAATGAGGAAATGAAGACAAGGAAAGATGAAAAAAGAATGGAAGAGATGTTTAATAATAAAACCGATATGATTTCGCCTCAGGAAAAGGAATTTCTAAAATATAAAATGTTAAAATTTTTTATTAAACTTTTCCGCAAAAGAAAGGTTTAAGTGTGTTTGAAGGAAGCAGTGTAGGATTTTTTGTGGGGGGTGGATAATGTGATCGGCTTGTATCAATTATTTAACAAATAGTCTTAATAATACCTGTAATTTTCCTCCTTAATTTTTCACATTTTCTGTTTCTGCAGTCTTCATGATGAGCAGGGAATATTGATAAACATATATTTACATCCTGATGTTGTAAACTTTCTATATTTTAAACTTAGACTTTGTATTTGATCTAATAACATTTTTGTTTTCAAATCGAAGGTCTTCAATATCGGGTTAAAAATATATGGTAGTTAGAAAATCAAAGTTAGTGTCAATAACTTAATTCCTTTGCCTTATAGCTAAAAAAAAATTTCAGTAGGAATTTCATATAATCCTTAAAAACAGAGGCCCCTAACCTTTCAATAAATTGGTAAGATTCAGCCTTAAAGTTATTTATTAGGGACAATTCGTAACAAAGTATTTTACAAAAGAATTCTCGGTTCCACTTCGGGTAATTTACTAGATCCATGCAAACTGAGATTGGGGGAATAAAAACTCTTTGTTTAGTAATGGGTCGATCCAGTGCCCGCCATCTTGACCAAATAACTCAACAATCTCTTTTAAAGGGAATGTTTACGAAAAATTAAAGAGGTCGGGAATGGTTTAATATTTGTACATATTTAAACTAGAAATTAGGTTTTTTAATCCTGCCAGGTCATAAAATTTAGGTCTGGGGATTTGGCATCAGAGGCCATTATTAAAAACTCAAACTTGATTACAAGAATGTAGATATTAAAAATGATCGTTTATATTTTGGTCCAAAGCCTCTTGCAACCACTACGGGTATAAAAATGCATTTTCATAGAAAGATAGAAAACTAGTTTTTTCCAAGGAATCCAATGAATCAAAGATATTTTCCAATATAGATACATATATATATAAATATAAATATATATATTTTCCCAAACTGTTTAAACACAGAAATATATATGTGTAAACACTGCATAGTATATATTGTATACATTGTATACAGATACTTAGGAACCAACAACTCAATAGGATCACATGTACTTATACCATACAGAGCTACAGTATAAACATTATTTACAGTTGGAAAAAAGTGTGCTCCTGGTTTGAGAAAACCAAGAAACTAAAATGTCATATTTCTTTTTAAAACAAGTTAACAACCCCAAAAAGCTGATGTTGTGCGGTTATTGATGCTTCATGAAGAAAACAATTGGCAAAAATTTGTTAAAGAGACCGTTAGCGTAATTTTATTTGGCTCTTCATTAAAAGATGACAATGCCCGATTTACAACGGTAGACTTGAATACTTAATCTGATTTTTTTCAAATATTCCAAACCTAAAGTTTCAGTTTCAGCTTAAATCACGCAGTTTAAAGTTTTAGCTTATATCATGTAGTTTAAAGTTTCAGCTTATATCACGCAGTTTAAAGTTTCAGTTTATATCACGTAGTTTAAAGTTTCAGCTTAGATCACGCAGTTTAAAGTTTCAGCTTAGATCACGTAGTTTAAAGTTTCAGCTTAGATCACGTAGATTAAAGTTTCAGCTTTGATCACGCAGATTTAACAGTTCGGTCCATTTTTCACACAGCTGTAACTTTAGATCACAATTTTAACTATTAAACAAAAAATTTGAATTTTCTTCTTAAATATTTTTTGTAAAATTTAGTAGATTCAAGGTTTGCGGTTCACTAAAGGTTTTACTTTAGTTTACAGTAATTTTGCCAGCCTGTATGTGTCCTATAGAATAGATTTAATAATCCGTCTTTTTCAAGTTTCCAACTATTAAAATATAGAAGTTGTTGAGCAAATTCCTTTAACTTGAACAGTTTGGAGTTCGGTTCCCAGGTTCAGATGATAATCCTGTTCTCCGGGACCTGGTTAGACTAATCGCCAGGATCGGAGCTAAATCATCAACTCAGCTTAAAACCTTCCTTCTTCAAGGAAACTCAAACAATTTCCCTGTTATTCTAAACTTTTTAGAGAAGAACGGACAGATAGATCTGGACCAACTTATAGCGGAGAATAATTTAAAGAAAGAGAAAAAAGGTAGAAATATTTACAGAGTATGGTCTTTTTTGTATTTTGGGGTGAACAAAAACATAAAATTTCTTTAAATTAGACGTCTGCAGGTTCTGTAGTCTCTTAAAATACTCGAGAAAGAAAACAAATTCACAAACTGTTTTTAGAATCAAAATTTTGTTGAAATGTTTTTAATACCATTTAAAGAAGCTTTTGCCACAAACTAAGATTGTCTAATCCTTATATCTTTGCAATCGGATGGTGTAAAACTTTGATATTTAGAATTCAGATTATTTGATCGAACAGAATTCATAGTTAGCAATATTTAAAGTCTATTACGTTAGGTAATAAAGATAAAGGGATTAGACAATCAGAGTTTGTGGCAAATAATCAATTTCTTTTTACTTTTTATAAAACCAGTTTATATCTCGTCATTGTTATCTAGTTAATGGTTAAAAAGTTGTATCCGGTATCATATCTTGCATCACTTGAAAACACTCTTCGAATGAGTGTTTATCATAACTCTCTCAGATATATTCTTTGTCTTGTCAATATCTGACATTTATTAAAACTATGAGGACATTTTCTCTTTTGAATTATTAAACTTTTATTTACTTTTTTCATTTTTAATATTTTTGGTTTGAAAAAAGTGCGGTTTTGGAACACCCTTTTAGTTGTGACTAAATATTTTTATTGTTTAGAAAGAGATGAGAAATTTTCAAGAAAAAAGATAATTTTTAAAAATCAAGAAGAAATCCTAGAGTCAATTATTGATCAGAACATACATATCAAAGATCAAGATATACTTACCGAAGATCAAGGGATAATTATTGAAGATCAAGAGATGATTACCGAAGATCAAGAAATAATTACTAAAGATCAGAATATGATTACTGAAGATCACGGGATGATTATTGGAGATGATAAGATATTGAGGAAAGATCAGGATCTGGTCAGGCAAGAGCAAAGTACACTTTTTCAGAAGAATTCCCGGAAAACCGACTCAGATTCCTCATTAGAATATATAGGGATATACCTGGAACCAGAGACAATTCCTGGAGTATCCCAGGAACCAGAGACAATACCTGGAGTATCCCTGGAACCAGAGACAATACCTGGAGTATCCCTGGAACAAGAGACAATACCTGGAGTATCCCTGGAACCAGAGACAATACCTGGAGTATCCCTGGAACCAGAAACAATATCAGGAGTATCCCTGGAACCAGAGACAATACCAGGAGTATACCTGGAACCAGAGACAATACCTGGAGTATCCCAGGAACCAGAGACACTACCTGGAGTATCCCTGGAACCAGAGACAATACCTGGAGTATCCCCGGAATCAGAGACAATACCTCGAGTCTCCCTTGAACCAGAAACAATACCTGGAGTGTCCATGAAACCAGAGACAATACCTGGAGTTTCCCTGGAACCAGAGACAATACCTGGAGTATCCCTGGAACCAGAGACAATACCAGGAGTATATCTGGAACCAGAGACAATACCTGGAGTATCCCAGGAACCAGAGACAATACCTGGAGTATCCCTGGAACCTGGAGTAAACCAAAAATATAATCAACCGAAGAATAAGTTTGATGGGACGAAGAACCCTGAGTGGGGGAGAAGTACTCTCCGTCCTGATCTATGTTTGTATATGGTAGGATGGAAACCTAGAGTTGCAAAATGTAAATAAATCTTCTCCCACAATCAAACCTTGTTATACATTAAGAGTAAGATTTAATAATTCCTATTTTATCTAGATAGATAGTTTTTTTTTACTTCAAACTCTCATTTATACATTATTCTGAACTATTTTGCGATGTAAATTTTGAGTTGGAATTATTGCGAGGACGCAAGGTTTTGGAATTTTTTTGAAACTAACATTATTTTGATCTCTGTTAAGCCTTCCTCTGAGAAAATTGGTTTAGAAAGAGCTCTCTTATTAACAAATTCTCTTTGTATTTACTGAAACCTGTGAAATCTCTAAAACTTAGCTTATCAATTTTAAACAGATATTTTGAGATGTAATAAGTTTACATAGTTTGCGATATAATTAAGCCTTTCAACTTAATCCGGAGATAAGAACTTTTGAATGAACGTAACTGATTTAAATTGATTAAAATAAATTCAAGGGATTCTCAATTCTGACAAGAAGTTACGCCGTTCTTTTAAATTACGGAGATATGACCATTGACCAATCAGAGCGTGTTAAATAACCGATTATCAATTACTGGAACTGATTATATCTGATTATAACTGATTATATCATTCGAATCAATTAAAATCTTTGCATCCATTTAAAAGTTCCCCTCTGTAGGATATTGTATTGAGGAACTTAAGTTGTTTCGATTTCAAACTGAATCGAATGCTCTTTAAAACACATCCTGAAAAGCTTTGCCTGATCAAGTATAAATCATATATGCATGTTTTTGTTTCTTTTAACTGTTTATTTTTATTTGTGGTTTTTCTGAAAGATTGACTTGCGCATTCTTTTCTTTTAAGAAGCAACCATCCGAATTAAACATTTTTAGAGTCAGGAAAACGACAGTATCTTCCGCATTTTTGATCAGAGGTACCGTTGTAAATCTGACACTGCCATCTTTGCATGGAGGGTCACTTGAACTTTTGCATACAGTCCCTTTAAAGGAACTATAAAGGAAATAATGAATATCTTTATGTTAAATTATATATTTTACACAAATCAAAGTTTTTGATACAGCAGTTTCTCAAGGTTTTCTTTGTTTAGCAGAAATATGAAGGTATTCTGGTTTTGAGATATCGTAACTAACCTTAAACTGGGCTTCAAAAATTTAAACTAGTGGTTCGAAGGTCAGGCAAAAAGGCCGATCTCAATGCTTAATTTTATAATTGTGTACATTTTTATGGTTTTCCCCCTTTGAAACCCGCCCCCTTCCCTTCCACCGCCTGCCTTATATTGTGTAATTTGAGGGATTTATTGCAATTTTTAAGGTTTCAACACTTCTCAAGGTTGGTAAAGAACATACTTATAGTTCAGTTATGGATTTTAGAATAAGAAATATTTTGAAATCTGCATTCTTACATGTTTTACTATTCAACAAGAAATCATTTATGTTTTAATTAAAAAGTTCATGGAATATCTAAGGTTTACACCATCAGGTTGCAGATAGGAAATAAACAATTAGAGTTTGTGATGAATTTTTTAGCTAGTACCTTTCATATATATTTGTCTAAATATTTTAGCTTGATAAGACGAATGAGAACATTCCTGAAACTGGAATTCTTATTTTTTTTAAATTTGAGAAAAACATTTGAACTCATATTTCGAAT
Source organism: Eurytemora carolleeae (assembly GCF_000591075.1). NCBI lineage: Eukaryota > Metazoa > Arthropoda > Copepoda > Calanoida > Temoridae > Eurytemora > Eurytemora carolleeae. The sequence goes on along the minus strand of NW_019396349.1, from coordinate 53,759 downwards.
TAAAATTCCCAAAGTTGTAAGTTGTGAGCATATCGTTTGAACAAAGTGTGAACGATGTGAAAAGAAAGTCCGCTTGAGAAAATATAGAATTGTTAGTTTCGAGAACTGGGCTTAGCTCCGTCTCCGTTCCTCTCTCCGAACCCGGATATTTCTCCGCTGGATTCAACCCTGCACTCTGTTCGGAGAAGGTTTGCTTCGAGTGTCATAGAGTATAAGGAGTATCTGAGCTAAACCTTGATGTATACTCATAATACTGGATTTACAGGTGAATGCAGTGTTCCTCATAAACCAGAAAATATAAAGGGATTGTTCACATATTTGAAAGTATTCAATAAACCAGAATATATAAAGGGATTGTTCACATATTTGAAAGTATTCAATAAACCAGAATGTATAAAGGGATTGTTCACATATTTGAAAGTATTCAATAAACCCAAAAGCTTGGAATTAAGAATATATCTGAACCTTACAAACGAACCATCAGACGGAACGTGAATTATTGACTCTTTTTGTAAAAAAATACTTAATCAATCAATAAATACCTTTTTTTGTTTGTTAAAATGATAACTGCTTATTAATAAGGCCTTGTTTTTAAAATCAGACATGATCCAGAAAATACTTATATAATTTTCCATGTTTTTATGTTCTTCTCTGTGTTTTTATAAAGGTTAGTCACTAAATAAGACTTCAAAGAGGACTGCATAGATTTAAATCAACATTTTTCTACAAACCTTTGGTTCCTTGCAACTCTTACTTTATTTGCTAAATCTAGACAAATGACCAAATTCAACCTTGAGATCGTTATATTTAAGGAGTTTAGGATCGTCCTTTAGATCGTTATATTTAAGGAGTTTATGATCGTCCTTTAGATCGTTATATTTAAGGAGTTTAGGATCGTCCTTGAGATCGTTATATTTAAGGAGTTTAGGATCGTCCTTTAGATCGTTATATTTAAGGAGTTTAGGATCGTCCTTTAGATCGTTATATTTAAGAAGTTTAAGATCGTCCTTTAGTTCGTTATATTTAAGAAGTTTAAGATCGTCCTTTAGATCGTTATATTTAAGGACTTTAGGATCTTCCTTTAGATCGTTATATTTAAGGAGTTTAGGATCGTCCTTTAGATCGTTATATTTAAGGAGTTTAGGATCGTCCTTTAGTTCGTTATATTTAAGGACTTTAGGATCGTCCTTTAGATCGTTATATTTAAGGAGTTTAGGATCGTCCTTTAGATCGTCATATCTAAGGAGTTTAGGATTGTCCTGTAGATCGTCATATTTAAGGAGTTAATGATCGCCCTTTAGATCGTTATATTTAAGGAGTTTAGGATTGTCCTGCAGATCGTCATATTTAAGGAGTTTAGGATTGTCCTTTAGTTCGTTATAATTAAGGACTTTAGGATCGTCCTTATGATCGTCATATCTAAGGAGTTTAGGATTGTCCTGTAGATCGTTATATTTAAGGAGTTAAGGATTGTCCTTTAGTTCGTTATATTTAAGGAGTTTAGGATTGTCCTGTAGATCGTCATATTTAAGGAGTTTAGGATTGTCCTGTAGATCGTTATATTTAAGGAGTTAAGGATTGTCCTTTTGATCGTTATATTTAAGGAGTTTAGGATCGTTGTCCTTTAGTTCGTTATATTTAAGGACTTTAGGATCGTCCTTTAGATCGTTATATTTCAGGAGTTAAGGATCGACCTTTAGATACTTATATTTAAGGACTTTAGGATTGTCCTGTAGATCGTCATATTTAAGGAGTTTAGGATTGTCCTTTAGTTCGTTATAATTAAGGACTTTAGGATCGTCGATCCTTAATATCGTTATATTTAAGGAGTTTAGGATCGTCCTTTAGATAGTTATATTTAAGGAGTTTAGGATTGTCCTGTAGATCGTTATATTTAAGGAGTTAAGGATTGTCCTTTTGATCGTTATATTTAAGGAGTTTAGGATCGTTATCTAAGGAGTTTAGGATTGTCCTGTAGATCGTCATATTTAAGGAGTTAATGATCGTCCTTTAGATCGTTATATTTAAGGAGTTTAGGATTGTCCTGCAGATCGTCATATTTAAGGAGTTTAGGATTGTCCTGTAGATCGTCATATTTAAAGAGTTTAGGATTGTCCTTTAGTTCGTTATAATTAAGGACTTTAGGATCGTCGATCCTTATGATCGTTATATTTAAGGAGTTTAGGATCGTCCTTTAGATCGTTATATTTAAGGAGTTTAGGATTGTCCTGTAGATCGTTATATTTAAGGAGTTTATGATCGTCCTTTAGATCGTCATATTTAAGGAGTTTAGAATTTTCCTGTAGATCTTCATAGTTAAGGACTTTAGGATCGTCCTTTAGATCGTTGTATTTAAGGAGTTTAGGATCGTCCTTTAGATCGTCATATTTAAGGAGTTTAAGATCGTTTTCTTGTTTGAAGGTAACCATGCATGTTATTAAACCAATTTGTAAGATAAAATATATAAATAGTTTATAAATATTTGCATTGCATTGCATTTGTTTTGTTTGAAGCTTTAACCATTGCGAGAACCTCAAAGGAAAAGAAAATTTAAGAAATAAAAAAGTCTGTTTACTGCAGCAACATAAAACATAAAAAAGCATATTGCATTGCGAATTAGGAATTACTCGATACCCTCTTTTATTTTCACTAGAACTCATGGCCTTCAATACAATTCATTAAGCATTCATGCCAATTCATACCTTGTTTATACTTAATGACGAATTTTTCACATTTTAAAAGTCCTGCCTTGCACTAAGGTTAAAAGGTCTGTCTATCCAGCACATGATCAGGGTGTTTTCTTCGTGTCGTCTTTGTAGTTTCTTTAATTTAAGAAATGGTGGACAGGATTTCGTTATTTACAATTGTTGCAATGCAGCTAAACAATTTGTAAAAATGTTCAGAGCACTTTTTATAAATAGTTCAGGTGAAAATTACACTTCTTAGCGCGGCATTTTCTAAATAAATAAGAAAAGAAGACGACGAGAATTCTAATGTTTTCTGGTTCTCTCTGCATAGGAATAATTCAAATTTAATAAAGAAACATTTGTTCGAAAATGAAGGCCCGCTAACAATAAAACAATGACATCTAAATCACTTTGCTCTGTAACTAATTACAACAATAAACTTTTTGTTCTCCTAATTTATGTCCAAACAAATTAACAAGCTTTCAAGTCAAAATTTACTAGAAATAATCTAATAGTCTAAAAGTCTAAAAGTCTCACAGTCTAAAAGTCTAATAGTCTAAAAGTCTAAAAGTCATAATAGTTTAAAAGTCTAATAGTCTAAAAGACTAAAAGTCTAAAAGTCATAATAGTCTAAAAGACTAAAAGTCAAAAAGTCTAATATTCTAAAAGTCTAAAAGTATAAAGGTCTAATAGTCTAGAAGTCTAATAGTCTAAAATTCTAATAGTATAGAAGTCTAATAGTCTAAAAGTCTAATAGTCTAAAAGTCTAAAAGTCTAAAAGTCATAATAGTTTAAAAGTCGAATAGTCTAAAAGACTAAAAGTCTAAAAGTCTAAAAGTTTAAAAGTCTCACAGTCTAAAAGTCTAATATTCTAAAAGTCTAAAAGTATAAAGGTCTAATAGTCTAGAAGTATAACAGTCTAGAAGTCTAATAGTCTAGAAGTATAATAGTATAAAAGTCTAATAGTCTAAAAGTCTAATATTCTAAAAGTCTAATAGTATAAAGGTCTAAAAGTCTAAAAGTCTAATAGTCTAAAAGTCTAATAGTCTAAAAGTCATAATAGTTTAAAAGTCTAATAGTCTAAAAGACTAAAAGTCTAAAAGTCATAATAGTTTAAAAGTCTAATAGTCTAAAAGACTAAAAGTCTAAAAGTCTAAAAGTCTAAAAGTCTCACAGTCTAAAAGTCTAATATTCTATAAGTCTAATAGTCTAAAAGACTAAAAGTCTAAAAGTCTCACAGTCTAAAAGTCTAATATTCTAAAAGTCTAAAAGTATAAAGGTCTAATAGTCTAGAAGTATAATAGTCTAAAAGTCTAATAGTATAGAAGTATAATAGTCTCAAAGTCTATTAGTCTAAAAGTCTAAAAGTCTAAAAGTCTAAAAGTCTCATATATACCTTAAAAGAAAGTGACCAGCTAGGAGGGTAGTAGAACGGAGAGTGCAGTATTGTGGAATAAAATATTAAAATTCATTTGTTACCAATATCACGTTTTTTCTATGTATTATTGTTACGTTAGACCGCAAACCTGTTCTTCAAACTAATGTCATAACAATTACATATACATAGTAAACACATCTCATATTGTATCAATTAAATCCCAATATTTTATTTTCTGATACTTCACTTTCATTTAAACTTCTTTACCTAGCCGGTCACCTCCTTTAATGGAACTGTCGACGTTAAAGTGATTCACAATGGTACCCATTAGCAATGAGGAAAATATTATTGTTTTCTTACCAAGAAAAATATTAAAATCTAACAATTACTTTTATGTTCTATTGCATGATTCCGCAATTCACTTTAATTGAGAAATCTCCACTCCTGATTGCCGAGTCCATTAGCGGCTGATCCAATTAGGGTTCAGTCATGTGTTTGTTGTCTATTCTGAACCAATAGAAATAGTATGGCGGTAACATCTATCTTACATTATCCAATTAGAGATATGAATCCTTCAATAGCGCCTATCACTAAATGGAAATATTTACTTCTACTGAAATTGTAGTGTCTCAATGGGAAACTATAAAGTTTATAATAGAAAAATAAGGATATCTTCATAATTTTTGCTCAGACGAAGGTTAAAAGTGTAATTTTGTGAAAATATTATATGATATCAAAGTTTATCTTGAATTTTATTTTTTGGCATTAGAAAAATGAGGTGGTCCAACCGAAAAGAAATATCTTTATTTCACCTGTTGTTTCTAATCCATAAGCTATATCCCACCCCACCCCAGAAGTATAGGATGAAGATGAAGATAATATGACAGCTTTTTAGCTTTTATAGAACTGTCTGGATGATAAAATTAAATTATCTTTTCATGAAGTATTAGAAAACAGTTATCTAAATTATACGATTTGATCAAAGCTTTGAGATTTTGCAGCTGTTTGGATAATATGATTTGATAACAGCTGTTCTACATAGATTTTAAAAATTTGATAAAGCTGTCTGGATAATATGATTTGATAACAGCTGTTCTAGATATTACAATTTGATAAAAGCTGTCTGGATAATAAGATTTTCAGCTTTCTGGAAAATGTGATTTGATTTACAGCTTTCTTATAAAAGATTTGATTGATTACAAGATTTGATATCAGCTGTCTAGATAATAAGATTTTATGGGAGCTGTCTAGTTTAAAATTTGATAACAGCTCTCTAAATAACAAGGTTTGATAGATAGCTGCAAAGATAAAAGACTTATAGATAAACAGTCTAAATTATAAATTTGATAACTGCGGTCTAAATAAAAAGATTTTACTAGGAGTTCTTCTCGAAGGAAAAGAATTTTTAAAACCAAATTGAAAAATGTTTAATTTTGGTTTTGCAATTATTTTCTCTGAAGTATTCTGCTCCAGGAGATCTTGCATAGTTCAAGAAAGAAAACTTATGAAACATTCAGTATTCATAAAAATATAATATACAGTGGTGACCAGAAAACTATGGTATTCTTGTCATCTTCTTTATTCTTTTAATAATAAAATAAAATAATAATAAAAGTGCCCTGAACATTTTTAAAAATGCTTCCGTCGCATCAAATCTCAAATCCCATTTTTTCAGTAAAAGGAAGAAAAGAGACGACTTCCATTTTAAAGTTGGCAGGTTCTTACTTAAAAAAACATTCTTTTAAAAATTTGCAAAAATATTATTATTATTGTTGTTAGGATTTATTCACACACAAAGTATCAAAGAGAATAGAAAATATATTAGAGTGGAATTTAGAAAATCCATCGGTATGAATTTTGTCATTCCCTTTCAGCCTGAAAGGGAGTTCAAAGTGTACAAATCATGTAAATGTTCACAAATTATATGCAGTAGAGTACATTAATACAGTATGTTCCCTAGACTATCCATTTCAATTTCGAATTATTTAAAGCTGTTAAATAAACCTTATAATGAATTAGGTGAATAAAAAACAGCATTTGATTTATAGTTATAACGGAAAATCATCGTTTCTAAAGTGAAAGGCATAGAGTCTATGTGAAATGATCATTGGTCAATTATGAAACCAGCCTATTTCATAATTTGGTTTTTTTTTTAATATTAATTTTAGATTTTCTATAAAATGATGTTCCAGGGCCAAAAAGGTTATATAACACAAATATGTCAAGTACACCTGCAGTATGGAAACAGTACAACAAAATGGCCGTTTTACACTTTTTTCTAGTAAATTCCCCTCTAATATATATTCTATTCTCTTTGCAAAGAATATACATACATATACAAATGGTGTGTTGTTTAAATTTGTTTAGATATTTCGAATATACAGTTTTACAAAAGAAAAGTGTCGCCTCTTTGTGCAAAGAGGCGACACTGATCATGACTCATTACATATTTATAATTTAATAAAATTTATTTTCTGTTAATTTTTCTTGCTGTTATTTAAGAAAATAATCTAAATCTTCAAAATTGCTGATGATTAAATTGTCAGAAAAAGTCCAAATTATAAAAAAACAACAAAAAATTTCCAAAAGGTGAGATGAGTCTATAGAACCTGTGATGAGGGATAAATATTAATATTTAGTCTAATATTTATGCAACATAATAAAGTTTGCCTGATATTGGTTTATGCTAAACTTATCTGATTAACTTCATATACAGCATACACATACAGGAAAGATTAATCAAAAATACTCACAACGTAAAGTTGAATGGGGCATCTGTCAACCGACTATCATCTTAATAGAGCGTCTGTCAACCGACTATCATCTTAATAGAGCATCTGTCAACCGACTATCATCTTTATAGAGCATCTGTCAACCCACTATCATCTTAATAGAGCATCTGTCAACCGACTATCATCTTAATAGAACATCTGTCAACCGACTATCATCTTAATATCGAGCATCTGTCGACCGACTATCATCTAAAGTTTAGCTTTTGTTGCTAGGCCACCATGATTTGTAAATGTAAATCATAAAATATCCGTTAATAATTTTTTTAAATTCTTGATTTTCAAATTTTGATTTAAAAGTAGAGGTTATTTTTAAATTTTCAGTTAAATTAAATCAGTTGAAATTTTTTTTTATAATTCAGACATGCAGATTTACCTACATTATTATTGATGCAAATGTAACTTACATGTAAACTTTTGAAACTTGATCATAGTTTTTTGAAATATAGAAAATAGAAATCCCACCAACTGATCATCATTTAAAGTGCTGATAACATCTTGTAATCTTCATCATAAATTCATCTTTTGAAACTTGGTCATAATCTTAAATTCCTATCCTGCAACCTATTCATGATTTTTTATTTATCTTCTGCTACCTGAGCATGATCTTAATTAAATTCATCTCCTTAAACCAGAGTCTAAAACTAAAGAATGCGCGAATTTTAAGTTCGAGGTTAAAAGTTCTGTAAAATAATGAGTATATAACTACTTAAATATTAAACTTTCTCAATTTTAAATTTGAATTTCCCGGGAAAAATCTGAACCAATCAGAGAAAAGGATTTAAAGAATTATTATGTACGTATAGGTATTAAGAGATCAGCTTTTTTTTAAATTTAAATTTTAAATTATTTACGTGACGGAAAACAAAACATATTTCCAGTTACAACCGTATTTTGGGTTTACGTGCAAACATTAATTAATCTAAAACGTAAAATTTTATTAAATCAAGGTTTTTACTTTTAAATATATCGTAATTAGTTGAATGCCGCTTAGCGCTGAATGATGATAGACAAATAGGGATTGCGGGATTTCAAGATTTTAACCCTGTGTTAAATTTTAACTCGTCGATTTCGGCGAGTTAAATATTTAACCACAGGATTAAATATTTAACCTCACGGTTAAAGTTCAGGTTTAAATTAAGTCAGAGTCTAAAACTAAAGAACGAAAAGTTTTGACTTAAATTTTAAGTTCATGGTTAAATGCCACTTCTGGCTTAATTTAAACCTGAACTTTAAGCGTGAGGTAAAATATTTAACCCTGTGGTTAAATATTTAACTCGCCGAAATCGACGAGATAAAATTTAAACACAGGGTTAAAATCTTGAAATCCTGCAATCCCTATTTATCTATCATCATTCAGCGCTAAACGGCATTCAACTAATTACGATATATATAAAAGTAAAACCTTGATTTAATAAAATTTCACGTTTTAGATTAATTAATGTTTGCACGTAAACCCAAAATACGGTTGTAACTGGAAATATGTTTTGTTTTCCGTCACGTAAATCATTTAAAATTTAAAAAAACAGCTGATTACCGAATACCGATACTTACGTAATAATTCTTTAAATCCTTTTCTCTGATTGGTTCATATTTTTCCCGGGAAATTCAAATTTAAAATTGAGAAAGTTTAATATTTAAGTAGCTATTCATTATTTTACAGAACTTTTAACCACGAACTTAAAATTCGCGCATTCTTTAGTTTCAGACTCAGAAGTGGCATTTCACCATGAACTTAAAATTTAAGTCAAAACTTTTCGTTCTTTAGTTTTAGACTCTGTTCATGATCTTTTATTCATCTTCTGCAACCTAACCATGTTCTTATATTGATCTTCTACAGTGTGATCATAATCTTAAATTCAGCTTCTGAAACCTGACTATGTTCTTAAATTCATATTCTGGAACCAGAAGTCAGAGCATTGATTATTTTACCTTACAGGGACAATTCAAATTGAGATATCAAGCATTAATTCTCAAATTCAAAAGTGTCCACATTGGATATCGAGATCAACTCTTCAGATTAACACTATCTACACAAAACTAATCTTGAATTTAGCTTCTAAAACCTGATCATGATCTTAAATCCATCTTCTGAAACCTAATCATTTATGAAAAATGTGTATTTAAAACTTCAAATTATGATATTTTCTAGTTTTGGTCTGATTGACTTGAAGTTGAACGTTCCGAGGGTGCCAAGGTTGCCGAGGGTGTTGAGAAAGGTAAGGATCAAGAACAACGAGATTAACGGGGACGAGAACAAGGATGGGATAAACTTCAGGTGAGAGAGTTTTTAAAATTTAATTTTTACTGATTTTGCGATTTAAAGTAACTGTTAATGTTAACGTCTTGTTAAATAACACTCCATTTAAAGAATTGATTCACGACAGTATTCTTAAAAACTTCCATTAAGATATCCTTGTTTTCTGTATACTAGTTTCTCTATCTATGCTTCTGACAAAGTACGAAATTTTTACAATATAGCAATGTTCCATTGTGAATCGTGTATGAAACTCTTTAAATGAAGGGTCATTTTAAAAATAACTTTTAATTAAAAAAATATGTTTTTGAAGTTTTGTCGTTTATTGAAGTGCAGTTAATTTTTTTTTAAATTTAAATGAAGAATAATATTGATGGTAGAGAAATTGAATTAATAGTTCAGCTCAACAAGGTTCTTAAGTAAACTTTCATAAAATAGACGTTTTGTTAAAACCCTGAAGGAAAATATTTGAATTATTTACAAAATGTTGATATTTCTTTATTGAACAACTTGTTTTAAAATCTTCGGAATTTCTATGAAATTCTTAGATTTTGGCATTCCATGATCATCCTCCGGGTTTCTAGTAAAATTGAATTTAGATGAGATTAGTTTGGAGGTTTGGATGGATAGATGGGTAGATTGTTAGTTAAATATATGGTTAGATGGGTAGATTGTTAGTTAAATAGATGGTTAGATGGGTAGATAGATAGTAAGATGGTTAGATGAATAGTTTTTATGTAAGATATTTGAAAGTTCAAAATATCCCAGGTTTACATCATTAGGTTGCAAAGACATAGAGATTATAAAATTCAAGTTTATGGTTGACTGGTAAGGTTGTAAGACGGTAACATAGTTAGATGGTAAGGTAGTTAGTTACTAGATGATCATAAATGTAAGATGAATGAAAAATAGCATGGATGAATGTTTAAGATGGAAAGAAGCAGAAGAAAGGATAGAAAGGAAGGAAAGAAGCTGAAGAAAGGATAGAAAGAATGTTTAAGATGGAAAGAAGCTGAAGAAAGGATAGAAAGAATGTTTAAGATGGAAAGAAGTTGAAGAAAGGATAGAAAGAATGATTAAATCATAAGATTGATCCCATTGACATTTTCCCCCGTGATTTATTTTCCTCTAAAGTATTATGTTTGTTGCATTTTCTTTCTTTACTTCCTATAGAACTGTTCTTCAACCCCCCAACCAGGGAGAGGGTGTAGAGAGCAACCATAAGTCCCGCAAATTGACCTCCGGAGCCTCCTGATTCGCAGAATGACCTCCTAGCCAAAAAAAATCCGTACCTCAAGCCTCCGCAACTCTTACTCCACGTCAAGCTTTCTTATCTCCATTAACAAATATTTGGCTTTTACATTCACCAAAAGCCCTTTTTTCAAAAAATCTCAACATCTGAAAAAAAGTTTTTAATAATACATAAACAAAAAGTTAACTTGAATTGAGATTAAAGCTTCTTGTTTGTTTTTCTAATTTTCACAAATTCTGAAACTTGTGCATAACTATTGCAGCTTTATATAGAGATAGACAAATTTTAAATAATTTCACAAGTGTATTATGTACGAATCTAAAATGTAAGCACCAATTCACATAATAAAAACAATAAAAGCACAAAGGAATTGAGTCTTTGCTACAAAGTCTGATTTTTCAAACACTAAATCTTTACAACCCAATGTAATATAGCTTAGATTAGGTCCACCCCATCAGATTGCAAAGATATAGTGATTAAGAAATTTGAGTTTGTGGCAAAAACTCAGTTCCCTTAGGTATTTCACAAAAAATATTATTTTTTGTGAATTTGTGCTTATTTAGTTATATAGATATTCAAAATAAATAAAGTTATTGAGTTCTGTACGTACATAGTACATACAATGTCCCATACCCCCTCCCCATTTTTTAGGCTTCCCCCTGTCCTCCCCCCTCCCCAATGGTTTCTTTCAAGATAAGAAGTCTTTGAACATCAGTATTACATCTTTTTTCCTAATAAATAAAAATAAAGTAAAAATAAATCAAAAACATTCTTAAATTTTCCAAGAGACGTGGAAACCTAAAGACGATATAAAATTGTATTAGATCTTTATATACTAGGCTCGGTTAACCTGGGGTAGACATTACGGTTTCCATTGCAAGTGGATTTTACTTGAGCGCCATTGCGAGCCCTGTAAAATCCGCGCAATTCCGCGCAAGTCCGTGCAATTCGAGAAACCCTAGTAGGCATGGAATTACTCTTATTTTAACTTAAAGGGGCTGTTGATGGAATATCAAGTGACCCTCCATATAAAAATGGGTAACGGAAAATAACGTCTTTTGCGAAAATCCGATAATGCTAACATGTTTTCCTGATGTAGAAATGCGCTAGTCACTTTTGTAGAGAAACCAAAACTGAAAATATGATAAGTTTCATTTACCTAGTGGGATAAAATAAAATCATCTTTTCACGTAAAAATACTTTTTCAAATTTCAAATTTTTTAACAGTTTTTTATGTTTTTAGATATTCATTTAATACATGCATTTCTTCAGGTTTCTTAACTTTAATGAAAAGAAGTTATGTAAAAATAATGTGAGAATGTAAAATAAATAGAAATATCTCGGAAATGAATGTATTATCTTCTTCTTTTATCTCGTTGTAGAAAATATCAATGTTTACCGAGGTTTGTTTTGCTCCGGAGGGTTTAAACTTGTTCAACAAATACCATGTTCTCAGGTGTTCTATGTATGCACATTATGCATATTCTATTCACAAGTATAAACTTCTATCCACCAGGGAGAGGAATTGAGTGTTTCACAAACTCAAATCTTCGAATCCCTTTATCTTTGCAACCTCATGGTGTAAACTTTTGATATTTTAAACTTAATTTGATCTAACAGAATTCAAAGTATGAAATATGTTAGGTCTTCGGCATTGGATTGGAAAGATATTAGGATAAGAAAATCAGAGTTTGTGGCAAAGACTCAATTCCTTTCAACATAAATTAGAAGAATATTCTTGCGTTTTTAATGTAACTATGAATATTTTTATTTACAAGCATTCTTGGATGGATTTCATTCAATATAATCTTTGGATGAATTCCTTTCAATACCATCCTTGGATGAATTCCATTCAATACAATCCTTGGATGGATTTCTTTCGATATAATTTTTAGATGGATTTATTTGGATAAACTCTTTTGATGGATTTCTTTTTATATAATCTTTGAATGGACTTATTTCAATATAACCCTTAGATGGATTCCTTTCAATATAATCCTTAGATGGATTCCTGTCAATATAATCCTTGGATGGATTCCTTTCAATATAATCCTTAGATGGATTCCTTTTAATATAATCCTTGGATGGATTCCTTTCAATATAATCCTTGGATGGATTTCTTTCGCTACACTCTTTTGATGGATTTCTTTTTATATAATCTTTGAATGGACTTATTTCAATATAACCCTTGGATGGATTCCTTTTAATATAATCCTTGGATGGATTCCTTTCAATATAATCCTCGGATGGATTCCTTTCAATATAATTCTTTTGTTTTGATGTTTTATTTAGATGTATTCCTGCACGAAAAATGTTTAATTTATTAACTTTAGAAAATGTCGAGACATATAGTCTTAGAGACTTAACAGTAATAACGACATTTCCGATTAAAAGGAAGAAGAAAGACGACAATAATTATGATTAGTATTGAATATAACTGTACAGTGTATTCATACATAAATGCACCCTGAAAGGAACTGTAAGTGTAATTTCAAGTGGAAACGGCCGATACATAACGGTATCCTTGAAACCTTTATCTGATCAAGTATGTGTGAGCGATATGGTCATTTTCCTTGGGTTTAAAGTGTTTAATTCTCATATGTTTTCCTGCATGGGAAATGCCCTAATCATTTTAGCAGAGTGAATCTGACATTGCCATCTTTGCATGGCCGGAGAGGGTCACTTGAAATAACGCTTACAGTCCCTTTAACTTAATAGATATCATGATTCCTACTGTTGGTAAGGTTGGAGACCCAGGATAGTGTGATGGGACGGAAGGATGCGGAGCAAAGAAGAGCATCCTTGTGGTCACAGCTGTACACGGAGAACGGTAGAGGTATTAGGTTTATTGAAACCAACATTATTATGATTTCATGATTTCACATGTAGAGTAAACTGCACCTTCATAACAATTTTCAGCTTAATAATTTTTTGTTTGAAAAAAATACATGATAACTTGATTGCTCTCTAATTTGTATTTGTATGACATTGACTAAATAAACCTTAGTTTTATTATCATTACGCACATCAAATGTATTATTATGGGGAAGCGCACTTTAAACTCTATATTGTGCAATGTTTGATCAAACTATACTAACAGTCGTCTTTGAAGTCCCATCCTTTGTGGGTAACCCTGTACATTCATTTTCGTGAAACTCAACTACAGGGTTACCCACAAAGGATAAGACTGTTAAGACGACCTGAAACTCAACTACAGGGTTACCCACAATTAGGATGAGACTGTAAAGACGACCTGAAACTCAACTACAGGGTTACTGTAGTCTTTTTATGGCCTTTCTATTGATCGGAAAGATACAAGTTTATAGTTGCAGGGAATCGTGAATATATAGAAAAAAATATAAATTCCGTACTGTCGTCTCTGAAGTTTTATCCTTTGTGGGTTCATTGTTCATTGTAAACTCAAGGATATTATTTAAACATTTAAAAAGATAATTGACATTTTCTCCGAAAAGTTTTCATCTTTTTTTGTAAAATATTGTGCAAAGATGTTTCTCTGTCTGTTCCGGTAAATTAGGAACAATTTTAGGAAAAAATGCTCTGTCACATTTGTCAACAAATTACATTCTGTTGAATTAGAGCGCTTCATGTATTTCACCAAATTGATAATCACTTTATCTATTACATGTATGTTCAAAGAATTAGATGGGGGTTGGGGGGAAAAAGACCCATCCTTTAAATACTTTTTTTTAAATTCATTTTTACACACTTAAATACATTATTACGTTTAATACATTACAAACTTTATACTAACTATTGAAGTGCTTGCTTGCAAAACCAATTTTGCACCAATAATTTGCAAAAGTTGAACTCAACTCCATGGGATTTGCAACCCTAGGTAAACCTCAGTCCATAACTTTAGTCTTAATATTGGACGTACAGAATTATAAAAATTCAGAATTAATCTATGCTTAAAAAAGCTTTAATCATTTGAAAAATGTATCTCTGAAACCCATTCTAGAATCTCATCCATGACAGTACGTATTTACTAAAACCCTCACGTAACCCACGATCAACGTACATCTAAATTTTTTTGTTTTTCAATGTCATTCTCCAAGTTTGAATTAATTGGAATTGTAAATGTCCTTTTTAACCCTTAAATCTATTTATCTAGAGGACATAATGGAAGCTGAGAGTACGGGTATTGGAATATGTGGATGGATTTTAACATTGCTTTCTCTAGTTCTGGTTCTTGTCACGGTTCCATTCTCTCTTTTCGTCTGCTTTAAGGTAAACCTCTTGATCTCATTCTTCTTATTTTGGGGCTGTCCAAGATACATATACCTAACCTTGTTAAATACCGGCTTTATTTATCACATATATTTTGTTTGTCTGTTTGTGTGTCCTATAAACGTCAAAACGGCTGAACCGTGTGGCAGCTCACATGACTCCAGGGAAGGTTTATGATTGGTAAAAAATTAAATATTCCTTCGGTGGTTTATAGATATTCAAAGATGGAGGCAGTATCCAGTGTGTGTTTAAAATAGATAAATCCAATCTAATTACAATCCAACCTAATCCCAGCATGATGGTTCAATTTGTTAGAACGAATTTCTCCTGGTCTTTCTTTAATTATGTTTTCAAATACTTTCTAGATTGCTCTTTGTATGGAATACCTAGAGTAGAGAAAAGTTTTGAGAGAACTTGATGGAACCAGTAATCCTTACTCCGGGTTCTCCTGGTTCTCCAGGGATAGTTTCCTCCTAATATTCTTGAAGTGGGGTTGAAGTATCGGACAAGGATCAGGGATTATTAAGGTTTGGCCGTGGAGGAAGCTTTTAGAAACCTGAGAAGATTAGATAAATCTTGGCGAGCTTATTCTTTTCATCCATAGTGAAACAATATTTCATTTATCATACCCTCATCATTCCTCATCCTACTCCTGGACATATATGAAATCAGAAAGACGTGTTTAGATTGAATTTTCCAAGGTTATAATGCAACGAAAGTTATTTCAGACGTGTACCCATCTTTTGTATTGCAGTGTACTGTCTCTGAGCGGTGTAATGTAAACACAAGACGGATCACGAAGCCTGACATGGGATCCATCTTTTGCATAAAAAATCAATGAAATATTCTGGCCATAGAAAACTATTATGGGAATTATCAAAATTATCAAAATTTAATGCTTTTAACCTCCTCGGATACTAAACGAACACTGCAATTGAATTTCCTTGCATTGTAACCTTGAAATTTCTAAATTTAGTTTTTCTTTGATAAATTATTCCAAGATGAGTTTTCTAAATTTAAGATTAAATTCGGTCGGAAGGTGTTCAGAAGCTGATTTGGGCCACAGGAGAAGGAGGTGGGGAGGATGAGAGGAAAGGGGGGTGAGAACGTAGAGGGGAGGAGGAGGGGAGGGGAGGAGAAGAGGAGGGGAGAAGGAGGAGGATGAGGACTAGGAATTTGAAAATTCTGAGATATCATAAACCCTTCAACACAATTCTTTTCAACGAAGATAAAGTTTTATGTTGAATAATCCAGTTCCCAAACTATTCTATCGTTTCCGTCCAACCTTCTTATAAAGTTTGCAGCCAAAACTCAATATATTTAGTTTCTAGGTAGGTCGTTTAACAGGGTCAGACGTACATTAGTCTTTTCTGATATTCATACAGTATCTTCTTGTGAAATGGAGGCGGTTGTCAGACCTGGTACAGGAGTATAAGAGAACTGTTTAATATCTAGGTGGTACAGGAGTATGAGAGAGCAGTAATATTCCGGTTGGGTCGACTACTACCTGGTGGATCAAGAGGGCCAGGTGAGAGACAAAGAAAAACTGTCATTATAGTCCATTTGACAAAATCCTTAACTTTAAGTTTAGGGGGTTACAGAAGACAAATTTACATCTGCTAAATTTATTTTGAAAGTTCTAGGATTAAAGCTACCAAGCTTACACTTAATAACTATAAAAAATATTAAAAAACTTTTAAGTAATATTAAAATATGGTAACTACTTTTAATTAATTCAGATTTTATACAATTAATATAAATCTTACATATTTTTAACTGAGTGTTTCATTAACACAACAGGTGACATGTTCATTCAGTAAATTTATAAACCAACTATGTGTTATGTCAGAATAGAGTATCATGTTAGTATGAATATCTTTTCTGAAAGGAGTTGAGTCCTTCCCATAAACTTGAGTTTTCTTAATCGCTTTATCTTTGTAATCTGGAGGTGTAAACCTTTGATATTTCAAACTTAGATTACTAAATCTAAGAGAGTTTATAGTTTGAAATATCTAAGGTCTACAACATTGGGTTGCAAAGATAGAGGTATTAAAAAATCAGAGTTTGTGGTTAAAACTCAAATACTTTCCAAGAAAAATGTAAACTGGGATTTGACGTGAATAATCAAAAATCTAAAAAAATCTAAAATCTAAAAATGTCATATTTTTCGTTGGTTAAAATTATGTTATGAGGCAGTGAGTTCTGCATCAATGTAATTGTTTAAAGCTTGTTAGAGCATTACAAAACATGGGAAATATTGAGTAGGAGATTTACTCTCATAAAGTCCTTTAAACTCACTTTCCCAAGTTTAACAAAGAGTTTTCTGCAGGAATTTTTTTCATCCTTCCCTGCATAGAAAACTATTCTAAAGTGGATCTCAGGACTTCAGTTATAGATATACCACCACAGGAGGTTAGTTGTAAATATAGATATACCCCCACAGGAGGTTAGTTGTATATAAAGATATACCACCACAGGAGGTTAGTTGTATATATAGATATACCACCACAGGAGGTTAGTTGTATATATCGATATACCACCACAGGAGGTTAGTTGTATATTTAAATATACCACCACAGGAGGTTAGTTGTATATATCGATATACCACCACAGTAGGTTAGTTATATATTTAAATATACCACCACAGGAGGTTAGTTGTATATATAGATATACCACCACAGGAGGTTAGTTGTATATAAAGATATACCACCACAGGAGGTTAGTTGTATAAATAAATATACCACCACAGGAGGTTAGTTTTATATATAGATATACCACCACAGGAGGTTAGTTGTATGTATAGATATACCACCACAGGAGGTTAGTTGTATATATAGATATATCACCACAGGAGGTTAGTTGTATATATAGGTATACCACCACAGGAGGCTAGTTGTATTATTTAGTATCCAGTTTCTTTAAGTGTTTAATATCCAGTATCTAGTATTTAGTATCTACTTTCTAGTATTTAGTATCTACTTTATAGTATCTACCATCTAGCATCTACTATCTAATATTTAGTATCTAGTATCTAGTATCTAGTATCTAGTAGCTAGTATCTACTTTATAGTATCTACCATCTAGCATCTACTATCTAATATTTGTATCTAGTATCTAGTATCTAGTATCTAGTATCTAGTATCTTGTATCTAGTATCTAGTATCTAGTATCTAGTATCTAGTATCTTATAGTATCTACTATACATATATTTACATATATATATCTTTCTACGGTAACTAGCATCTATTATCTAGGAACTAGTATCAAGCACTCAATATCCTTTATACAGAATATAGTATGGAGTATCAAGTATTTTGTATTTAGCAACTAGTATTTAGTATACAGTATTTAGTATCCTGTATTTATTATCTAGAATTCTTTATCTGCAGTATTCATTATCCTGTATCCAGCAACTAGTATTCCGTATTCAGTATTCAGTATCAAGTATTCAATATCCATAAACTAGTATTCAGTATCCAGCATTCGTTATCTTCAGTATCCATTATCTGCAGCATTCATTATCCAGTATCTAGCAACTAGTAATCAGTATCCAGTATTCAGTATCAAGCACCTAGTATTCAGTATCCAGCATTCATTATCTGCAGTATCCATTATCTGCAGTATTCATTATCCAGTATCCAGCAACTAGTAATCAGTATCCAGTATTCAGTATCAAGCACCTAGTATTCAGTATCAAGTATTCAGTATGTATCCAGCAACTAGTATATTAGTATCGAGTATTCAGTATGTGTCCAGCAACTAGTATTCAGTATCCAGTATTCAGTATCAAACAAATAGTATATTCAGTATCCAAGATTCAGTATCTAGCATCTAGTATATTCAGTATCCAGTATTCACTATCCAGCGACTAGTATATTCAGTATCCAGAAACTAGTATTCAGTATCCAGTATTCAGTATCCAGTATTCAGTATCCAGCAACTAGTGTATTCATTATCCAGCAACTAGTATTCAGTATCCAGTATTCATTATCCAGCGACTAGTATATTCAGTATCCAGAAACTAGTATTCAGTATCCAGTATTCAGTATCCAGAAACTAGTATATTCAGTATCCAGTATTCACTATCCAGCAACTAGTATATTCAGTATCCAGTATTCATTATCCAGCGACTAGTATATTCAGTATCCAGTATTCAGTATCCAGCAACGTATATTCAGTATCCAGTATTCACTATCCAGCAACAAATATTCAGTATCCAGTATTCATTATTCAGCAACTAGTATATTCAGTATCCAGTATTCAGTATCCAGAAACTAGTATATTCAGTATCCAGTATTCACTATCCAGCAACTAGTATAATTCAGTATCCAGTATTCACTATCCAGCAACTAATATTCAGTATCTAGTATTCATTATCCAGCAACTAGTATATTCAGTATCCAGTATTCATTATCCAGCAACTAGTATATTCAGTATCCAGTATTCATTATCCAGCGACTAGTATATTCAGTATCCAGTATTCAGTATCCAGCAACTAGTATATTCAGTATCCAGTATTCAGTATCCAGCAACTAGTATATTCAGTATCCAGTATTCATTATCCAGCGACTAGTATATTCAGTATCCAGTATTCAGTATCCAGCAACTAGTATATTCAGTATCCAGTATTCAGTATCCAGCAACTAGCATATACTAACAAGTATATCTTTATGAGATTTTTTACATTTCCTTGAAATGAAATGATCAAAAGAATTCTGACATTTTTCTCTTGGAAAGACTTTTTAAAAATATTAAAATCAAATATTTTAGTTTGCAAAATTCCATATTTTATTTTGTTAACACTGAATTGCCTTTCCTGAAATATGTTGCAAATTGTTTATTGAAAACCTATATTACCCTGAATCTGATTTAATACACATTTATCTTTTATTTCCAGAGATAAAAGAAAAAATATTTTCTATTTTTCACCAAACTATAGAAAATTGTCCGATAATAAGTAAACTTATGTTTTATGCATTTGTATAATTGTGAACCTACCTGTATATCTGTGGATCCGTATTTATATTTTTAGATTCTAACCAAAGACTCTGTATCTGTATCTGTACGTATCATAATTAGTATTTGTATCTGTATCTCTAAGTACTAACTAAAGACTCTGTAACTGTATCTGTATCTCTAGGTTATGACCAAAGACTCTGTAATTGTATCTGTATCTCTATGTTCTGACCAAAGAATCTGAAACTGTATCTGCACCTCTAGGTTTTCACCAAAGACACTGTAGCTGTATCTGTATCTCTATTTTCAGACCAAAGACTCTGTAACTGTATCTCTAAGTACTAACTAAAGACTCTGTAACTGTATCTGTATCTCTAGGTTCTGACCAAAGACTCTGTAACTGTATCTGTTGATGCTGTGGTTTACTACCGTGTATCTAATGCTACAGTATCTGTGGCTAATGTTGAGAATGCTCATCATTCTACCAGGTTAGTACAGGAGCAGGACTATATTAAAATCTAAAACTAATCCGTTTTTTTAAATATTAAATTTTTTAGAACTAAGTTTTTATCGAATTAAACTTGAAAATGTGTTATTTTGTTTACTGGTTTTACTTTTATCACAATATACCAGATTTTGAGAGAAACAAACATTTTCAAAACTACTTCCTCCGTCCTTCTTTTCCTTATACTTGGGTCTGTAACACTTCCTTGTTCAACAGCAGGATCTAAATAATCTTGAGAATTAATATAAAAGTTTTTGTTTCAGGTGAAACTAATTTGCTTTAGAAGAATATATTCTAAATTAACATTATTCCCTCTACATTGCACATGTTCAATCACAAAAATTGTGATTGCGTTCGGACTGGCTTTAGACAAACATAAAAATATACTTAAAAGGAATTATTCAAAACTACATTTTATTTGTTATTTGAACATTTTACCCTTATTTCATGGTTTTCGAGATGGACAAGATTTACTGGAATATATTTTGAAAAAGATGAAAAATCTTCAAATTATTTCAAAATATTGTTCATTATTGTGTAAGGAAAAGAAAATATAAATTAGATGATATATAGGATCAGCAATGGGGAAATTACTCCCCTAGATTTTAATATATTCATATTTATCCATTTCCCTGGCTTAGTGCTTTTGTCTTTCCGTGATGATAAAAAATAATATTGAAAACTAATCTCGGATTTTCTTTTTCTCTTGCAACTGTCCTTCATATATCTTTTATCTGTACTCTGTTCCCTCAGTAGACATGAAAAAAACTTGCTGATAATAGAGATGGATACCCTTCATTAGATTTGTATATACTAAGCTGGTACTCAGACCTAATCCTGGAGCTAGTTCTCTAATCCTTGGAGAATTAATATTCTTCAACCTAGAGATACATAGATACACCTTGGACCAAGTATCCTGGTTTCTTAATTGAAGATTCATGTTCAGGAAGTGGATTGTTCATTGTATGGGATAGTAACTGTATAATGTTCACAGTTAACCCTTCAGAGCCGGAAATTGAAGAGAGTGTCTTTGATAGAAACTCCCGAGTTTCCTTTTTCGTAGATTTTAATTTAAGAAATCAAACAAAAAGAGAATGTTCAGGAAACCAAATGAAATAATATTTCTTAACAAATATATTAGTATCTATAAAACTGCCTGACTCCATTCATGAGACCTAGTTTCCAATACTTGGTTTCATGACTATTCATGTCTTAGGCTTTGGGCCCTAATGTTCACAATAAACCTTACTGGGCAGTGTTCAGTGTACAAAGTATAGGATAGTCACTAATGTTTACAGTTAACCCTACTGAGTAGTGCAGTTCAGTGTACAAAGTATAGGATTAGCGTACATTTACACTTTAAGAATATAATCTCAAATATAAGTACAATGTTGTATAACCTTGTTCAAAGAGTTCAGAGCGTTCAGAGGAAAGGATCTGATTAGTGATTACTACTCCCATACTCGTCTCATTCTTTATTATGCTAATTCTTTTATCTTTGCAACTAGGTGTCGAAATATTTCATGTATCGCAACATATTTTCCATTTTGTGGGATTAAAATAAGAATCTGGAAGAATATCCTAAAATAATATCTAATTGTCGCATAACTTTACCTAATGTCTGTTTAGATACAGGGTGTCCCAATAAACATGGGAATTCAGTGACGAATTCGATATCGTCTTTTTAAATAATTTTTTAAATGTTTCTCAATTATTAAATTCTTCTTAATCAGTAAGTTTTTGCAAATAAAAGATAATAAACATTTTTTATTACATAAATTAGTATTAAATTGTTTTATTATTTTAGATTACTCGCTCAGACCACGCTTAGGAAAATGCATTATTAAGTCATTTATTTAGAAACAATTTTAATATAGTTTTACCCCAGGGGAAACTAACATTTGAGGGAAATAAAATTAAACAAAGCAAAAATATTAAAAATGTTAACAATAAAATTTCAGATATATTTTCATTATTTACAAATTTTTCGTTAATGCAGAAGAGGGAAGAAGATAAACATTTTTAAGAAGGAAAACATTGAAAGTATTTAAGTATTTAAACGCTAAAAATGGATTTAATATCTTCGTTAGTAAATAAAAACTAAAACTACATGAAAAGTGGTAAAAAAATGTTAATGGCGCGAAATTGTAATGCATTAAACCAGGAATATCCTTGGAACAAAGAACCTGCATGAGATACTAAGCGACAGAGAGAGTATATCCAACTCTATGCAGGTTATTTTTATATCATATATTCATTATTGTCTAGATCTATTTTGTAATTCTATGTCTATGGAATCTTAGGTATCCCCCTTCCCCCTGCATCAGTAAAAAGTTATGCTTTTTCGTTCCCAACGGGTGCTGAGACCCCCCCCCTTTGTGTACGCCCCTGCTAAGCTACAACGCTATAAATCGACAGTGCTTAAAAGAACTGTAAGCATAATTAGTTTTGTTTGCTTTGTTTGGTCAAGTATGAATTAGTTATTAATGTTTATAATTTTGTTTCAATTGTGATTTCTCCTCTACAAAAGTGACTTGCCCATTTCTATAGCTGAAAAACATATGGGAATTATTAAATTAACAGTTTTAAAGAAAAATGACAATATACAATGAATAGTTTATAGCATAAGTAAAAATAGGCATAATTTGAGCAATTAATAAAGTATTTGATATTTGTTTAGAGTGTACTGGATGATGCTACTATGTATATATATATATATATGTACTGGATGATGCTACTATGTATATATATATATATATTTAGAGTGTACTGGATGATGCTACTATGTATATATATATATATGTTTAGAGTGTACTGGATGATGCTACTATGTATTTATATATATATGTTTAGAGTGTACTGGATGATGTTACTATGTATATATATATATGTTTAGAGTGTACTGGATGATGCTACTATGTATATATATATATGTTTAGAGTGTACTGGATGATGCTACTATGTATATATATATATATATATATGTTTAGAGTGTACTAGATGATGCTACGACTGCCTGGGGAATTAAAGTGGAAAGAGTTGAAATGTAAGTTTTGAGTTTTAATAATGTTTATAGTCTATACAAAGGTATATTTATGGTCTATACAAAGGTATGTTTATGGTCTATACAAAGGTATGATTATCCAATCCAAAGGCAGGGGGGACAGGGTTTATGTGATATATTATAGAACTGCTTAAGAACTGGCTTGAAGTAAATGAACAACAGATTGTAAACAAACCTAGCTTTTATAGCGTTTATATCAGTCCTAATACGGCACAATCAAATATGTACAAATATGTACCTTTAGTAAATATATTTCGGTCTTTACAAAGTCCAGGGTGTGAATCTATCTAACAGCAAATATAATTTAAGTATTATATTCATAGCTGTTCCACATTTGTTGGTATTTTTGTTCTGAGTAACTTTGGTTTTATGTCCAAACTCATGAAGGGAAAAATTATAACAACAACAAGCCTAAGATTTTCAGGTTGCTGTTGGGTGTAGGCGTTTTCAGATTGGTTGCGTATTTGTTGAATATGATCTATTAAATACTTCAACTTTTATACAAAATCTGGCATATGTCCGTTTTGGTCAAGGTACCAATGCAAGGAAAGTTAATTGCGGTCGTGTATACTCTGCGTACATATTGAAAACAGAGTTCTCTCTCTGGGCGGAATTTGTAAACAAGAATAGATGCATCAGTGTTCGTCTGGTATCCGAGGAGGTTAAAAGCATTTAGTTTTGATAATTTTGAAAATTCACATAATAGTTTCCTATGACCAGAATATTTCATAGATTATTTTTGTGAAAATTGATTCCATGTCAGGCTGTTACATCCGTCTAGTGTTTGCTTTTCCGCCCAAAGACAGTACAGCTGCAGTACAAAAAATCCGTACACCTCTGAAATAACTTTCCTTGCATTAGTACCTTGGTTGTGGTATAGTTTTGACACAGCTTTCTATCAATTTCTCGAGACAGGAACAACAGATAGATGTCTTATAGGTATCGTTCAAAACCTGAAATTCTTAGGTTTTATTCTATTTATTCCCTTTCATTTTTCCTTTACAGTCCCTTTAAAAGCCTAACATTACTAATCCCAGCGACCATCAACATAACAAAAAAAGATTGTTTAAATTTGTCAAAAATAAGGTGAACATAAGTCTAAATTATTTACATGAACAGAGGTAGACCGACCAGATATCAAACCTGGAGCTGATGGTTATTCTATTTTCTATAATACAGTTTACTCAAATAGATTATCAAGTACAATAGGTGGCCATATTGAATACATTTACATTCAGTACAGATGTATTTTATATCACAAGGGACAAATCAATTTTCAGTGCCAGACAAAATATTCAATAATGATGATAAATTGAGTCTTATCTACAAACTTTTATTTCCCAATCCCTATATCTTTGCAACTCAATTTCAAAGACCTTTGATCTTAAAACTTAAAATTATATCATATCAAGTAGCATCTCACTTTGAAATATCAACGGTTTACACCAATAGATTGCAAAGATATAGGAATAAAAAATGAGAAATTGTATAAAAAAACTCAATTTCTTTAGACTAAAGTGTTAAAGTTTGGCTTAAATTAGTGTATTTTTATGAGTTCTTTCTTTTCTTTTTATACTGTTATATCTACTGTTCTTTTCTTTTTATACTGTTCTATCTACTGTTCTTTTCTTTTTATACTGTTCTATCTTATGTTTTTTTTCTTTTTATACTGTTATACCTACTGTTCTTTTCTTTTTATACTGTTATATCTACTGTGTTGGCACTTTCACATTTGACACCAATGACATCATGCAAAAATTTCTTTACCACCTATTTTTCAAATAAGAATAATTAATTACTTGTTAATCTATTTTAAATGTTCTAGAAGAGGGGGGTATACAATTATTAGACAGGGTGAGGGGTAATGTGTTGAGAATGGACCTGTAAATTGGAATCCTGGTTTTAAATAATTTATCAAGTCAATATGTGGTTAGTTCTTAAGTTAGTCTTGCGTAAGAGGGTGTAAATTAGAAGGAGTTTAGAAGGATGGAAGGGGGAGGGGGTCGTGTGTCAAGGGGGAGGGGTAGTGTTGCAGAACTGCAGGGGTTTCTTTAAGGAAATGAGGTTACAATCATCTTGAAATTGAATCTAGGAATTCCACTTTTAATCTATTAGATTATAAGAACTGGCAGGAAAAAAAGATGTTCTTTATCCAATAAACCTGCTCAGTTCCCCCCAGTTTCCTTCAGTTTCCTTCGATTTCCTATCTTGTAAAATGTAAAAACAAAGGTTTGTAAAACAAGGGACTAAGTGACTTTTAGAACAGAAAATTTTCGCTGCTTTTGTTAAAAAATAATTATTTTAAAACCTCTTACAGGTGTTTTGGGTTTTTTTTAAAAAATGTTAAAGAAGGAGAAATTTTTACGCAGAATACTAATTTAAAAAGTGTGTTAATCTAAGGTTGTATTTTTAAACTGATTTCTGATTTGAGAACTTCACGTCAAAAAATTCCTTGAAACAGAAAATCGTTAAAGAAACAGATTTAGTTTCCAACAATTGTACAGAACTCAAATTGTACTCTGCAGTACAGATCTTTAACTGTACTCTGCATTACAGAAATCCAAATTCATTCTGCAGTACAGAGCTCCGACTGTGCGCTTTAGTACAGAATTCAAACTGTACTCTGTTGTACAGAACTCTAATCGTGCTCTGCAGTACAGAACTTTAACTATACTCTGCATAACAGAAATTCAAATTTATTCTGCAGTACAGAGCTCCGACTGTACGCTGTTGTACAGAATTCTAACTGTACTTTGTAGTACAGAAATCTAATTGTACTCTGTAGTACAGAACTCCAACTGTACTCAGTTATACAGAACTCTTACTGTACTCTGTAGTACAGTTAGAGTTCTAACTGTAATCTGCAGTTCATAATTCTAACTGTACTCTGTAGCACAGAACTCTAACAGTACTATGCAGTACAGAACTCTAACTGTTCTCTGTAGCAAAGAACTCTAACTGTTCTCTGTAGCACAGAACTATAACAGTACTCTGCAGACAGAACTCTAACTGTACTCTGCAGTACAGAACTCTAACTGTTCTCTGTAGTACAGAACTCTAACTGTACTCTGTTGTACAGAACACTAACTGTACTCTGCAGTATATAATTCTAACTATACTCTGCAGTACAGAACTCTAACTGCACTCTGCAGTACATAACTCTAACTGTACTCTGTTGTACATAACTCTAACTGTATTCTGTAGTACATAATTATAATTGTGCTCTGTAGTACAGAACTCTAACTGTACTCTGTAGTACATAACTCTAACTGTTCTCTGTAGTACAGAAATCTAACTTTACTCTGTAGTACATTATTCTAAGTTTACTACAGAACTCTAACTGCACTCTTTAGTAAATAACTCCAACAGTACTCTGTAGTATATAACACTGATTGTACTCTGCAGTAGAGAACTCTTTCTGTACCTTGCAGTACAGAACTCTAACTGTACTCTGCAGTACAGAAGTCTAACCTAACTGTACTCTGCAGTACATAACTCTAACTGTACTCTGCTGTACAGATCTCTAACTGTACTCTGCTGTATAGAACTCTAACTGTACTCTGCAGTAGAGAATTCCAAATTTACTCTGCAGTGCAGAACTTCAATTGCACTCTGGAGTACATAACTCTAACTGGACATAGCATTACAGCACTCTATATGCAGTACATAACTCCAACTGTACTCTTTAGTACTGAACTCTAATTGTAACTTGCAGCACAGAACTCTAGTTGTAACCTGCAATATAAAACTCTAATTGTACCCTGCAGTAAAGAACTCTAGTTGTACCCTTCAGCACAGAACTCTTATTGTAACCTGCAGCACAGAACTCAAGAACTTTAACGTTGTATACTGCAGTACAGAACTCTAAAACAACTAGATGACGATTAAGTTTATTTGTAGTAAAGATGCGAGGCTTCCAGTTCAGTTACAGCGAGCAATGGCAGCAGAAGCTGAAGCAGCAAGGGAAGCTCGGGCAAAGGTTGGTTAACATTTTTTATTCTTCCAGACAAAGAACTTATTTCTCGCCAAAAACTCTAATTTTCTAATCACCATATCTTGTGATTTTATAAACCTTTAATATTTGATAAGACAGATATAATATTTTTGTCTTAGACATCAAGTTGCAAAGATGTAAGCATTAAAAATTTAGATTTCGCGGCGTGTAATTAGTTTCTCAATGATAAATAGTAAATATTTTTATATCTTAAATAATAAAATCGTTAAGGTAATAGCTGCCGAGGGAGAACAGAAAGCTTCGAAAGCTTTACGAGAAGCTTCATTAGTAATGGCTGAATCCTCATCTGCTCTACAGCTTAGATACCTTCAGGTTAGTAATGGAGGTATACCCATCTACTATAGAGTTTAGATACCTTCAGGTTAGTAATGGAGGTATGCTCATCTACTCTACAGTTTAGATACCTTCAGGTTAGTAATGGAGGTATACTATACCTTGAACCAAATAAAAATCCAAGTGTAACTAACCCAGAAGTCACGGAACGATCAGAAGCAGGGGATAACTTGGGGATTAGCTAAGATCTGAACTTCTTACGCTTAACGATAGGCATCATGTTTGTGAACAAACGACATTTTTTGTCAACTTGGATCGTTCAGAGGAATGAAAAAAGATCGTTTTTTTTTTAAAAGTACGAAGAAAACAACTTTTAAAAAAATTTAGTTTTTACTGAATGAACAAATTTTTCAAAAGAATTTAACAAAACAATCGTTTTTTACTGAATAATCGATTGAAAAAATACGGAACGAAATGGGTTGGGTCGTTCCGGAACGAAAGAAATGAAGAAAAAAACTAATGCGCCCATCTCTACTTACGCTTAATAAATTGACCCCTGGCGTATGTTGCCTTCTATGAAATGTCAATAGGGATAAGAATAGCAGTTATTTACATCATACTTCTAGGCCCACACAAATTTCACTAAAAGGGGATGATTTATTTGGTGTACCGTCCCGTTTGCCTTAAATATTCTGTATTTGCAGTACTGTACAGCTTGCTCTAGCTGCTTGAAAGTTTGGTCAGGGAAATGTACCAGAGTTTGCAGTGGGTTTTCCGTCAAATTGTTTTTTTCCTTGGCAGGAAAATATTAAAAACTGTTGAATCAGAAGTTGCTAATCACAGAAGCCTTATTTACCTCAAGCTAACTACTTTTTACCATCAATCATCTTTTATAAATCAAATCATTTATTTCATTTCTATATAATCTATTCAGTTTAATTATTTAGTTTATTTAACTATAAATCTATCCAAATCTATCTTTAAATCTAATATTTCTATAATTCTTCCTCGCTTACATCATCTATCTATCTATCTATCTATCTATCTACCTATCTATCTATCTATCTATCTATCTATCTTTCTATCTATCTTTCTATCTATCTTTCTATCTATCTCTATTTCTATATATCTATCTATCTATCTATATATTCGACCTGGCAACAGAATAAATCTACAATCAAACCATCATATTCTCTTTATATCCCTGGACACGGCCTAGACAATATTTATTACAATAATTATATTAATAAACAAATACAGCGTGTTCAAAGCTAGGTTTAAATTTAAAGGGACTGTAAGCGTAATTTCAAGTGACCCCTTCATGAAAAAATGACAGAGAGCCCGATTTACAATTTAGTAACCTTGGAAGCTTTGTCTTATCAAGTATGAATTAGATATCATTGTTTTTTCTTTAAACTGTTTATTTTCATTTGCGGTTTCTCAGCGAATCAGACTTGCGCATTTCTTGTTTATAAAAGCAATGGAGAAACTCACAGAAATGAATACCTTTTGAGTCAGAAAAACGACGGTATCTTTCACATTATTGATCATACTATCATATATGTTTCAAGGGTACCGTTGTAAATCGGGCATTACCAGCTTTGCATTGAGGGTCAATTGAAGTTACGCTTAAATTAAGTCCTCTTAAAGTATTTTATGCAAACTAGTATTTCTTATATATTTGTTATAAACACATTTTTTCTAATATTCTAATATTAAAAAAAAAATACAAATTGGATAGAATGAATATTTTATTATGATAAGAAATTGATCCTTTTTGTTGCGCATTTTTTCAAGAGCAGATCTCAAATTTTCTAATCCTATATCTAAGGTCTACGACATTGGGTTGGTTAATAATATCAGAGTTTGTGGCAACAACTCAATTCCGTTAACTATAACAATCCCTTTCAGTGTTCAAATAGGAGTGGAATTTTATACTTTTTGAACGCTGGACACATACTGTTTGTACATTGTACACATTATATTATTGTTTAATCATATTTCAGCATGCGTGCAGTATAGTTCTATATATATGCAGCAGTATAGTTCTTAACAATAATAAAAGATTATATTTGAAAATCCCACGTTACTTTCTTTAACACAGAATTGTTTAAGTTCAATTCCAATTTTAGCTATAGTATGATTTTTTAAGGAAATGTAAAGTATTGGCATACAAATCCGCCAAGCAATCATCAGAAATTCGAGAAAATTGGATCGGTTCATTATTAGATCGGGACAATTTGAGATCTCCAAAGAATGTTGACACTTTATTTTGATAAGGAATTGATTCTTTGCCAAAAACTCAAACTTTCCTATTCCTATAACTTTGCTACCTGATGGTGTAAACTTTTGATATTTCAAACTAAGAATAACTGATTTAACAGAATCAATAGTTTGTAATATCTAAGGTCTACGACATTGGGTTGCAAAGATATATGCATTAGAAAATCAGAGTTTGTGGAAAAGACTCCATTTCTTTTGAGAAAGAGGAAAAATATTCAGAAAGAAAATTCTTTCCAAAATCAGCGCAGTCCGTTTCGTGCAAGGCTCATTTTTTTGTCTTTTTAAAACTAGTTTTGTACATCCAGCATTTTATGTTTTTCAATATGGAGGATATCATGAGCACAGAAAATTCTAAAATCTCAATTTGTTTAGGGTTAATATATAATCCAGATATAATCTTCATATTTAATTTTTTAGATGATTAAGACTGATACATTTTACACAGAATGCTTTTATTATGTAACATTTTCTAAAAACCTGTAGCTAGCTACTGTAGCTAGAGAAAGAAAACTGAATAAGGGTTTTCAAATTTAAATACTTATTTCATTTTAGAATTATAGTGAACAAATATTTTATAAAACAGTGGCCGAATTTAATGAATTTGAGCGGCGGTTTAAATTTAAGCCGCGGCTTAAATATGGTTGGTTCCACTTTAAATTGTATCAAATGTTTCAAGATTTAAGCCGGCGCTAAATTTAAACCGGATTTGGCGGATTTTGGCGGATTTAAACCGCGGCTCAAATTCTTTAAATTCCATCTCTGTATATATATATATATATATTGCTGAATTCCGACATTTGTTAATTATTCAATTATAAAAATAGTAATCCGGGAAAATAAGTTTATTGCACAAATCCTAGAAATGTTCTTCAGAGATTAAAGAATTATTGGAAAACTAATCTAATTTTTTAATCGAATTAATCAGTTATTAGATCAATCAAATCAATTCGTTCTATTAATTAAGGTTGCAATGAAAAGGGGTAGCATGCTAAATAGTTTTATTTTATTTTTATTCTATGACAATGAAAAAAAAAATTTCTATTTGCTTATCTGAAAAAAATTTTAATTTCAATTTTAACTGTTGATATTGTAATAGAATTTATAGATCAAATAGATCATAAAAAATTTTAATTTCAATTTTAACTGTTGATATTGTAATAGAATTTGGTTAAAAATTAAAATATTGCAAATATTTCTGATGTTTTAGCTTTTTTGTGGGTTCTGCTTTGGAACCTTTTAAACCAATTGATTCAATTGATTTTCAGACAAACTCTAAATTTTTATTTTGCGGAATCAAATGTATTTTGGTTCCCCAAGATTATTCTAGAATCTTTAATGGCTGAAGCGTACCTAGTTATAGTTTGTGTAATTAATTGATTCTCCGGGATATTTAATCAACCGATTTTATATTCATAATTCAAGTATCCATTTTACTTATAACTTTGTCGTTTCTTCCTTTGATCATTAAATACGTAATATATTTTTGTTTTATGGATTAAAATACGAAAAATTAGAACAGCTGCCAATGTTTCGCTGCCTCATATAAAAGCGATGAAAGTTATATATATGAATAATTTTTCTTTTTTTGAGTGCATAATTGGTTTTAAAGAACTCAAACTTTTGTTTGAAAATGCTCTACTCTACAGGGCTACCCTCTAACGATGAGACTTTAGTTCTATTTAACTATTTGAAGCCTAAAGGAATGAGTCTTTGACACAAATCTGATTTTCTAATCCTTATATATTTCCAACCCAATATCGTAGACCATTGATATTTCCAACTATGAATTCTGTTAGATTAAATAATCTAAAGGAATTGAGTCTCTTAATCCCAATCCGTTGTCGTACTACTTAGATATTTCAAACTTAAAATATTTGATCCAACAAGTTTCATAGTTTGAAATATCTATGGTCTACGATATTGGGTTGGAAATATATAAGGATTAGAAAATCAGATTTGTGTCAAAGACTCAATTCTTTTGAAATATCTAAGGTTTACTCCTTTGGATTGCAAATATATAGGGATTAGAAATCTGGCAAGTGACAAGAACTCAATTCCATTAGCTAAATAGTTTTTAAGATAATACCTTAATGTTTGACAAAGAAAGAAACAAGTTTACAAATGCAGTAAACAAAGATTAAGAATGAATAAATTCCATACAATCGCCTCCGGATGTCTAATTCAAATCTGCCAAAAACCGGTTTCAATTGAGCACCTGTGAAAATCTTGAAACATTGAATACAATTTTAAGTTGAACCAACCATATTTGAGCCGCGTCTCAAAATTAAGCCGCCGCTCAAATTCGTTAAATTCGGCCTCACATTTATCTTTTAATTAATGACAAGATCCTTAATATGTAATAAAAATAATGTTTTAACATAGATTTTACTGTTTCAGACCTTAAATTCAATATCTGCGGAGAAGAATTCCACAATCATATTTCCTCTACCAATGGATCTTATCTCGCATTTTCTCACAAAAGATCGAAGATAATAAATATGTGAAGAGGAAGACGACATCAAACAACGCGGCAGCTGCGCAATGCGCAGATCGAAATCATTGCACAATAAATAAATTGATTGTACAAGTTTATGAAGTATCTATTCATTTTCATTTAATTTTTTTTAAAGAACCAAATTTAAACTAATCTTAAGTGATAAATTAAGAATAAATTGCTTAGCTTTATTATATCAGATATTCAACAAAACAAAAATTATGTTCTAGAAATTGTGTTTTATGATGTTAAGTAGTATTTTCATTGTTATCTATATACATATTTACATGAATAAAAACTGTTCCTTCTAAGCACTAAAGTTAAGAATAAAATTTTCAACAAATCTTCTTTCTTGAAACTGATAATTCTAAAAATGCTAATGTTTGGCAGAATTTTGAAGACAAATTCATACCAAAAATTGAAAATTTAAACTTTAGATAATTAGAAATAATGAAGATTTAAGAATTGAATTAAGAAGAAAAAATTTTGTCAAAGAAATGTTTTCTTAGTTTTGATCATTTTCTTCAAAAATTATTATTTTCAAAGGTTAAAGGTTAGAGGTAATTGAAGATAATTGACAAAGACAATTATATATCTCCCGGCCTAACCTTTCAAATCCCTTGGTTGAACCATATTATCCTATTAATCCTATTCTTGTCAGATATTGGAGTATGTCGGAAGATAATTCCAGGTTTAGCTTGAGATAAATCCCTCCTCCCTTTCCTTGTATTCCTAGTATACACTGAATATATCACATCCCACTAACGATATATTAGGATTCTTCTCAATTAGTATAAAATAGAAGGGGATATAATTAGAAATTAAAGGTTTTCCACCCTTCTTTTCATGTTAAAAACGTAACTCTGAAACCAAACTTAAAAAAAACAAAACGTAAACCAAAATATTCCTGAGTATTGTCTTGTCATGAACATATTATTTTAGTACAATTAGTTCTTACCTTATGAAATATATCCAGAGGTTGAATCTTTTGTACTATTAACCCCTTCAGAAAGCATTAGTCCGTAAATTTTCTATTCCGACGAATTACATTAATTTCTTAATTCCTTATTCCTTTGGATATTACTAAATACCACTGTGAACAAGAGGAAAGGAGAAGTTGATTTACATTACTGGTACGAATCTGTGTCCTCGTAGCTTCTCTAGTTTGCACAAGTATGGAAAACGAAGTTTATCCAGATACATATTAGAAATTCAAAAAAAATTTCGTACGTCTCAATAGTTTTTTAATGAGAGGAGATATGCTTGAAAACCAAATATTTAAATCTTTCATGCATATTACTTTATTTTGACGTGTTACGATATAACGTTGATCTAATGTGATATTTTTGTCTGAACTTAGATATTTTTTTTATGTTTCCAAACTACACATGGTTATGTTTATGTTTATGTTTATACATAAACATGATTCAAATAAAAGCAACATTACCGCGGTTTACTCTTTTCTCTCTCTAACATACTCTCTGGCTTTATAGTACTATATAGACTTGAAATATCGTTCATTGTATATATTATTATTATAATATTATTATATTTGAATCATATAACTCACATAATAGAATATACGAGTTGCATTATGAACTAGAATATTCATAATCTGACACGAAATTCTATGAGGATATTGGATTAACGGATGTTTTAAAAAAGAGGAGAACAGGTCCAAAGGCTTCACTCAAATTGTATTTTGGGACTTACCGTATATTCAATATTATTTATTTAGCATAAATCCAAAGGTAATTTCTATCAAGAAACCCCAATTGAAGATAATTAATTTTAGGATAGAGAGACAAGACATTCTATAGATAGAGAATCCGACAAGACAATCTATATATAGAGAATCCGACAAGACATTCTGTAGATAGAGAATCCGACAAGACATTCTGTAGATAGAGAATCCGACAAGACATTCTATAGATAGAGAATCCGACAAAACATTCTATAGATAGAGAATCATTTCAAATGTCACTTTCATTCTTACTCACTTCATCGAAAATTTCATAATGAACGTGATATAAAGTTAAATTAGCTGTACATTATGGCACGTGTGTGTGATTGGTTTCCGGATTTTCTCCAAAAAAAATTATATTTCCAAAATAATTTTTTTTCAATTTAAATGAAAATAAAATTGAAATCAACTTTATATTTTGACTTCTGTTTTGTTTCAAAGCTTATTTGATCTAGAATTTGCCATTGAAATAAGACAAGTAAACAAACGTTTCAGAAAATTACTTATAACACTAATTTCGCACGAAGTGCAATAAAGTTTTTGGACTTAAACTTTCTCTTTATCTCGAAGATTCTTGCTTTTTTATATTAAATCTAAAAATCTAAAACCTTCTTGATAAAGAGAAAATTTCTGTCCAAAAACTTAATAACACGCGAACCAAAATAACAGTGTTAAAAATAGTTATTTCATACTTAAAATTCCCAAATGTGCTTAAACACAAATTGTTTTTCTTGTTACCAAAGAACGATTTGTTGCTTTAATGAGAAAAGATTTTTCCCATGTTTTATCCAGACCTGATTCATAGACAAAATATGAAGAAGAAGAAGAAGAACTTGAATATGTGCACTGAACATAACTGCTCCTAAGTGTTGAATCCCATTATGGAACTCTACAATTGTAAAACAAAAAATAGTTTGCAATTTGTTTAATTTTTGAATACTTTTAAACAAAACGTAAACAATAAAAAGTAATTCTTCAGTATGTTTATTTCTCTATGATTAGATGTTATCACGTGTATCATTTATTGAGTTTATCTTGTGCATTTATCTAACAATTAGTTTTCTTTCCTCCATGATGCTGCAGAATAATGTTGCTTTTTAGTTTTATTTACACTTTATCTATTTGTATATATATATATATATGCTAGGGTTTTAAGGCGCCTCGGGCCCATCTGCTATTTCAATTTTTAATTGTAGCTTTATCTGTGAGCATCTTCTCTTTGTACAGTATAAAACAAATACAAAAAAGTTTTCGGATTTCATAATATTTTTTCGCGCATTTTCAAAATTTTGCAAAAATAAAAAACTTTCAAGCACAAATTTTTTAAATTTTGATCATTCATAAATCTTCCCTGGGGT
>NW_019396349.1:0-17807 GCF_000591075.1 Eurytemora carolleeae | reverse complement strand
AAGCGTAATCAAGTTTGAGAAATGACAAATGATTTATTTTCTATTTTCAATTTTCTATTTTCTATCTTAAAACACAAATAATAAAAATCTAAAACTGACCAGAGTGTAGAGAGGAGATTTGTCTTTTTAACAGTGTGTTCAAAAATAACTTTAGATATTTTAAAACACAGGATTTTTACAGTGAATAAAAAGCAGAAACCTTGTGAGAAAGTGAAAATCTAATAAATTCAAAAGACTAAAATTGTTTATTTATAGTTTGTTCTTTTATTAGATACGCTCTATCTTTGCTAGCTCATGAATATTATTTTTTTCCCCCCTGTATGAGATTTTTATTTTCAATTTATACAATTTATATATAATCCTTGGCCCAAAATAAATAGTTAAATTGTAAGTAAAGTTCGGAATCAACTATGAAATTTTATTACTTGAAAAACATAGTAATTTACCAACAAAGTTCTTGTCACATCGGAAATGTTCAAATTTGTATATCTTTGGAACCTGATATCTATATATTTCAAACTTAGATTATTTTATCTGACAGAATATATAATTTGAAATATCTAAGGTCTAATACATTGGGTTGCAACATCAACATCATCACATTACAACACAACATCATCACATCACAACACAACATCATCACATCACAACACAACATCATCACATCACAACACAACATCATCACATCACAACACAACATCATCACATCACAACACAACATCATCACATCACAACACAACATCATCACATCACAACACAACATCANTTCAAAATTTTACAAAAATAAAAAACTTAAAAACTGAAATTTTTAAAAATTTTTATCATTCATAAACCTTCCCTGTGGTCACGTGATGTCCCGCAAAAAACTTGGGCCCGATCGGTTCAGCCGTTTTGACGTTTATTGGATACAAACAGACAGACAGACAGACAAACAGACAGACAAGCCAAATTTATATATAGATACAAAATACAGGACACAATATACAAACGTGAACGCAGTAAAAACAAAAAGTATATATTTCTGAATATTTATGCCTACTGTTAGCTTCCTCAAGCACCCATCATAGATCCAGAATAGATCACTATTTTCAGCAAAAATATGGTATCCCGTGAAAGTCAAATTTTAGATTTCAAGATATCAATTAAAAAATGTTCTTCAATTTCAAGGAATTAAAAAAAATGTACTTTTATCTCTGAATTGTATATTAAATGTAAATTCAAATAAGTCATTGGATGAACTGTCTAAAAGTGTCTAAAAGTCATTAGAAAAAGAACTAAAATCGACCTCTCAAACGCATCAGAGAACCATGATTGTCTTTACTTTTGCATGAAATTTTCCTAATAAATTATAAATCTAGAATCTTATATCTTATATATCTAATTTGGCGTGTCAATTGTCTATCGTATGTTTGTGATGAAAAAACGAGGATTGGGCCAAAAAGTATAAAATAAAAAATAATAAAAATTTACATTTTATCAGCTTTATCATTAGACTTGAGAGTGTGAATCGCCGTAATCAACGAAAAAAAACTAATTTTTAGCTTGGCATTGCATTTTTTCATAAATACTTTGATTATTAAACCGCTCATGACTTTTATCCAAAACAAACTCGACTTTGTTTTGGTGTGTTATATTTCGCTAGATACCTAAATATCTATATTGATTATGATGAATGAGTAGATGACCTCTACTTGGCCGGTGACAAGTTTATGGCTGAAATATTACTACATTAATGGTTTTTATATTCGATAATAAATAATATTTACAGAGCTCTTATTATTCTATACTACTCCAGATACAACCTAGAGCAGAACAGTTCTTATTATTCTATACTACTCCAGATACAACCTAGAACAGAACAGTTCTTATTCTTCTATACTACTCCAGATACAACCTAGAACAGAACAGTTTTTGTTCTTTTATACTACTCCAGATACAACCTAGAACAGAACAGTTTCTATTCTTCTATACTACTCCAGATACAACCTAGAACAGTACAGTTCTTGTCCTTCTATACTACTCCAGATACAACCTAGAACAGAACAGTTCTTGTTCTTCTATACTACTCCAGATACAACCTAGAAAAGAACAGTTCTTGTTCTTCTATACTACTCCAGATACAACCTAGAATAGAACAGTTCTTATTCTTATATACTTCTCCAGATACAACCTAGAACAGAACAGTTCTTGTTCTTCTATACTACTCCAGATACAACCTAGAACAGAACAGTTTTTGTTCTTCTATACTACTCCAGATACAACCTAGAACAGAACAGTTCCTATTCTTCTATACTGCTCTGGATACAACCTAGAACTGTACACTCTAGTGTACAGTGTACTGCACTGTAAACTCTAGCTTACAGTGTACTGCACTGTAAACTCGAGTTTTCAGTGTACCGCACCGTAGACTAGTGTTTACAGTGTACTGCACTGTAAACCAATGGTTTCCAAGTACTTAACGAATTGCATAAGTTTATGCCAAAAACTCTGGTTTTTTATTTCTTATATTTTTGCATCCTGACATCGTAGACCTATGAAATCGCCCCTTTAAAATATTAAATTAAAAGTTAAACAAAATGGTCTATACTTGGCTCTATCTTATAGATCCTTTGTCAAGATCTATCTATCTCAGTGTAGTATATTATTAAGAAAGGGAAAATGCTGCTGCTCGTTGTCACAGGCCACTCTTTTCCTGGAGGGTAACAAAATACTGGAAGATTGCTTCAGTCATATTTGTCTAAATGAATTCCTCCTAGTGCTCAGTATTAGTAACAGTATACTTGTAGAGATGCATATTATTCCTGGGATAGAAACAAGGAAACAATATGATTTTATAATTTATATTTTGCTTTGTATTTATTTATCTCCAGCAATGTACCTAGCTATTGATTTATTTCTCTCCAGATTTACCTAGCTATATGAATTAATTTCAGTTGTACCTAGATATTAATGTATTGTAGAAGATAAAATCCCCGAAAGATGATTATAAAATCCACAAATCTGACTCTCAACTAGAATACTCAATCTGTATCAATACAGATAAGACGCTGTTGTATTCTTCAGGAATCTATCTTTCAAGATACAACCTTACTGTAGAACTCCGTGGTCTACAGCAATAACTTAATCTGTATCCCCTAGGTACAGAATGCTCTGAAACTCTCAATTTCCCTCAGTATACTCAGTTGGTATCAAGCTGGATACGACTTCAGAATGTATCACCTAGGTACAAACTGCCGTAGAACTACTTGGCCTACAATAAAACCTTGGGATGTATCAATATGGATAAAACACTCTCTGTATTTTACTAGTCTATATCTATTAACCAAGCTACAACTCAGATCTTTCTCGTTTGCTACAAGAGGATGGATTACTCTAACACTGTAATCAAGTGGAGTATTATTCCAACTAACATATATTTTGAGTTCTATGGTACAGGATATATTAATGAACGTAATTACAAGTTTTGCGTAGTTATTTACAAGTTTAGTTAGGTTTAAGATAATGTACAACGTGATATATCTAGGTGTTCAGGTTTATAAATGTGGGGTTTACTACGATATTTATTACATACCTAGTTATTTATATATATATATCTTTATAAATACCTGGCTATTTATATATTTATCTACAGATTTACCTATCTATTTATATATCTATCTTCATATATAACTAGCTATTTATATATCTATCTTTATATATAACTATACAGTAAAGGGGGGGGGGGGGGTTCTTATAATTAATACTAGGAGCCACTCTTATATTCTTTGATCTGAAAAGGAGAAAATAAAATTGTTTTAAAATATTTCCAAGAAACCGGAAAATTTATTTAAAGAACAGACAAATCGTAGAAATTGTCCGAGGTGGAGCTGAGCCAGGCGTTTTGTGTTGATTTTTCTCAGGTTTTCGTTCTGTATTTTATAATATCAAAATGGTCGATTAGGCTCAAATGTCGGGTCAAGATTTTAAACTTAATTTTCTAATCCCTCTTTCTTTGCAACCTTATAACCTAGTGTAAACCTTCGGTGATTCAAACATTGACATTTCGATTTCGAAGAATTCATAGCTTGAAATTTCAAATGTCTACGAAATCAGGTTGCAAAGAAATCAGGCTTAGAGAATTAGAGAGTTCAGAGATTATGTCTGTGATAACAACGCTTTCCTGATGCTGAAACTCAAACTAAACCTTAGATGCAGGTATTCGAGGAAACCTTATTGGTGCACCCCCCGATTTCCTTATTATTCCTTATTAAAAAATATCCGTCCACTGTATATAGAGCTCAGTCCCCGAGCGCTAAAGCGATATTTTGACAAAAATTTACCTTTTCCTTGCAAAAAATCCATTTTTTTAAAAAGAGTTGGTTTAACTTGTCTAAATATAGTTCAGCTGTATCTCTCTTTTCTTTAAATGAATTGAGTCTTTGCAACAAACTCTTATTTTCTATAATCCCTATATATTTAAAACCCAATGTCGATGAATCCCTGATATTTCAAACTATGATTTATGTCAGATTTAAAATATCAAAGAAATCTTAAAGCTACAAACCTTTAGCGTAAACGTACTTACTGCATTTTCAAACTAAAATTTATCCTTCGGAGAGAACCATAGATGGTAAAGATAAAACAATGTTGGTTATTGTTTAAATGTTTAAGTACTGGACTAGGCTGGGGGGGCGGGCCGCGTTTAATACTCTATTTGTTATTTGGAAAATGTTGGTTTTATTTAATATTTTCATCCTGAACAAAATTCGTTATATCTCCAAAAATTTTGAAATTTTTTATCAATAAGCAAACCCATTCTGGTGGTGCCATGTTAAGTGTGATACCCTGTGAAAAATCATGTCCTATCTATGTTGTCTGTGGGGGGAATCTACTTTACATAAAGTTTCCGACAAGAAAGGTGGATTTTAAAGTTGAATATTTAAATCTTTAATGCAGAATTAATTCAAGAATACAACTTCTCATGTCAAACATACAAAGTACGAAACAATAAATGCAAAAACTGAAGAAAATGAAAAAACTTTTTTAGGCGTAAATAATTTACCTATAAGAAATATTTCCCTCTTCTGTCTGTTTGTAGTTAACGTCAAAAAAATATTTTCCCTCGACCAATTTGGCCTATAATTGTACAGTGTACAGTGCACAGTGTACACTGTACACTGTACACTGTACACTGTACACTGTACACTGTACAGTGTACAGTGTACAGTGTGCCTTGTACAGTGTGCATTGTACAATGTACATTGTACACTTACAGATAAATTTTACAAAAAAAATATTTAGATCTTTAATTAATACAAATATTAGGTTAGGAATTAAGTCAAAGACTAAAAACAGCTTAATGAAAATATTTACAGCTTCTATAAATGACGAGCGTGTAGAAGGCAGGCGATCATTTTCCCCTTCCATGACACATTTTAGCGTTTTGTCTTCTAGCAGCCATAAGCCACAACTGTTCGGTCTTCCATACCACATCATTTGAGACTTCCGGCAGTTATTACATTTTTAAATGAAAAATTCAGTGAATTGAAGTTGCGGTTTTTAAACATCCAAGCGCATTACGTGAAAAATTATACCTTTAAGAAATTTTAGAAGTTTATTAAAAATCGATGAATTGTGTGTTGAGTTTGATAAACTGTTTTACATTTTATAAAGAAGATATTACATCATTGTACACATTGTGGGCACAGAGAAAAATTGTTTGGGGTAGTCTAAAGTCTAAAGAATAAGAAAAGATGAGAAAAATCACAATATTATCTGTCACTAACTGAACGTTAAAGATTTCCACAAAAAATTATTTTGCATTTTATTTCGTTAAATAGTGCACATTTTTGGTTATGGGCCCCCTTTAAACCTTAAAAGTATGTCCTCAATATGTACAGGGAAGGAGGCTAAAGAAAGGCTGAGGGGTCACAGACTATAGAGGCACCATTACTGACCTAGGACAAGAAAATACCCAGGCCCTGTAGGTGTTTACTTTCGTGCCCCTGGTCACTCCTATGCAGATTTATCCTTCATTCCCATAGAGAAGATCAGGTCCTGGGACAGCATGGTCAGGAAGGTCAGGGAGTCATACTACATCCAGAAATTTGACTCAGTGAGGTCAGGACTGAACAAGAAAACATAATGCTAATTGCAATATTTTTTTTAAAAAGAATGAATTAACTCAGTGAGGTCAGGACTGAACAAGAAAACATAATGCTAATTGCAATATTTTTTTTAAAAAGAATGAATTAACTCAGTGAGGTCAGGNACCGTATGCAGTCAAAACATAAACAAACAAAATGTGAAAATAGCAGACGAAATTCTTACAGATTACAGCTTTCTCAGTAGGTATCACTATACTAAATCAAAGAATTATTTGAAAAGACGATATCGAATTCGTCACTGAATTCCCATGTTTTTTGGGACACCCTGTATCTTTTGCATGACGTATCTGGATGTTTGAAAAATGCTATTTCAAAATTTCATTTGAAAACGAAATAATTGCAAAAAGACTCAAATGATCTGGCATGGAAGACCGAACGGTTGTAGCTTAAGGCTGCAGTAAGACAAAAAATAGCTAATATGTGGCATGGAAGGGGAAATATTGTGGCTTATGGCCGCCTGCCTTACCCCGCGCATCAGCCAATTACGTCGATTCTAAACTTATTCATTGGAATTATTAGAGATAAAGAAACTAGAACAAAACTGACGTTGTTAATTTCTGAACAACTTAAAAGAAGTTAAGTTCAGAGACATCTTTTGAATTGATTTATGTGAAATATTTCCCGTTCCATGTGTTTCAGTCATAATTGAATATCTAAGCTATATTAAGACGGATATATGCCAAAGGATGCAACTTTAATGGCGACCTAAAGCTCTTTTAAATATACAGTCTGAAATCTGAATTTACTGAATTTGGCTTGCTTCCTTGAATATCTGATCACTGATTATAAAAGTCGTCTTTTTGGGACTAAATTCCAGAACATGGATTCGAGACAATTCTCCGGAAAAATAAGGGTTTAAGAATCAACCCACCCTGAGCTGGAACCCTTGCATTCATACTTTTTGCTCACATATGACATCTCCGACTGCGTCTGTCCAAAGTACGGTGAAACACGACCCATAGTAAAACTAGATTATGTGACACCCATACTTTGGGTGACATATCTAACCTAAACCGTGGCCGCAGCGCTGCGGCTAGGATTCAATCTCGATCTACAAATGTCATCCCCCCTTAATCATGCTTTTAATTAAGCGCGGCAGTGAAGTCTTCCCCACCTCGCACACTCGAAGGTTGGAGTTCAGTCCTCCTCCTCTAAGCTCTGCAGGATCTGTTTCCGGCTCAAATATCGTCGCTTTACCTCAAGGGATCTTGATCTAAACAGAGATTCAAATCTTTTTAAACCTTTGACAATTTTTCTTTTGGAAAATAACGATACATACAAGATACTTTACTAAAGCATATTTTGAAGGACAGGAAAAAACACGCGTTTTTCTTTAAACTTTAGTTAGTCTAGTATACAGGGTTAGCCACATAGAAAGAGACTAAGCTGACATGAAACTCTTTAAATATGACCATAAATAAATGATATAATTCGTACAGTTGTCTTTTAAGTCTCATTCTTTGTGGTTAACCCTGTACAAGATTACAGAGTATGTATTTGGTGGAGATATACATCTATTTATTTACACTGTGTGTATATTACCTGGTTGGATTATATACTTCTATAGGGATATTTTATGTACAGTGTGCAGTCTGTATATCACCTGGTTGGAATATGCACATCTACAAGGACCTGTGTATGTACAGTGTACAATCTGTATATTACCTGGTTGGAATATGTACATCTACAGGTTCCTGGTGAAGATAAAACTCTTTTTCTTCTTTTGATGGATTAACAAGACGACTAAAATTAACATTATTAAACTTTTTTGTCGGTTAAAATACAGTGCTTCCTTGCCGGTAACCGCTAAAAAAGTTCTCTTAAAAAAGTTTTCAGAAATAAAGTTCTAAATTGTTGCACTTAAAAAGTCATGAGGAAAAAGTCCTTGAAATAAAAAACTCTGGGGGAAAAATCCTCTTTAAGTAGAAAATACATTGAAATTACTTTTTATAAAAACGTCTCAGACTTGACCCCATTTTTCAAAGACTTTTTTCAAAGAACTTTTTTGTAAAAAAGCTTGTTAACAATCAAAACAAAACAAAAAACTCGTTTTATTGCATTGTTATACTCGCCTAACCACTGTTCATTTGAGTAACCTTTCTTATTTCATCTTTCATACAACGATTAAATTGAGGGAGTAGAAAAAACGTTAATATTTCTGTATTTCCGATAGAGTAAAGACTAATAGATTAATGCCAATTATAAATTTATTTAACGTTTCATAAAAAACGCGTAATTTGTCTGATTAACAATAATAACAATAATGCATTGGAGTATGTAGAATCATACATAAAGAGTAGTTTGGAAATAATTGTAATTTCGCCGTTGTACAATGGACACAGTACACTGTACATGAATTGTCGGATGGGTTTAAACTTCAGAAGTCAATATCCCAGTCAGCAAAGTTCTCTTCAGGTTGTTGGGTTTCTTCCTGGTAATTGTCAAAGTTACTTGTATCCTTTACACCTGCTATAGTTGGTAAATAGGGCGGAGTAAGGGTTCGGTTCTCCAGACCCTCCCAATCCATCCCGGCAAACCACATGTATCTCCGGGTTACCGAAAGACTAGGACGTTGGGACGGAGACAGTCGACACAGTTGTCTGATCAGTTCTACTGCGGTAGCTGACATGTAGGACGGAAAATTAACGGATTTCATTCCCTGAAGAATATCGGAGTAAACCTGGTCTGAGGAACTATTCTTCTTAGAGAACGGTGGAACACCATTTAGCAACTCATACATCAGGATTCCCACCGACCATATATCCGCCCTGTTGTCATGACTTTTATTAGTAATTATCTCCGGAGCAACATACTCAGGAGTCCCGCAGAACGTCCAACTCTTCTCTCCAGGTTCTAATCTCTTGGAGAAACCAAAATCTGTAAGTTTAATGTATCCTGATGAATCCAGGAGAAGGTTTTCAGGTTTAAGATCTCTATACACTATCCCTTTATCATGAAGGTAGTCAAATGCTTTAATAACACAAGCAGTGTAGAATCTTGAAGATTCGTCGTCAAACCTCTTCTTGTTCCGAAGGATGGTCCAGAGTTCTCCACCCAGGCAGGGTTCCATCAGCATATATAGGTACCTGGAGTCCCGGAAGGTTCTGTAGAGTTTAACAATGAATGGATTTGAACAACTGGACATTATTTTCTTCTCGTTTAAAATATGTTGCTGTTGTTTCTCGTCAGTAATCTAAATAGAAAAAAAATATA
Source organism: Eurytemora carolleeae (assembly GCF_000591075.1). Classification (NCBI taxonomy): domain Eukaryota; kingdom Metazoa; phylum Arthropoda; class Copepoda; order Calanoida; family Temoridae; genus Eurytemora; species Eurytemora carolleeae. The sequence continues at coordinate 8,448 of NW_019396349.1, read as the reverse complement.
TTTCGAATTTTTAGTATTTTTCACTAAAATCATGGAATTGATCAAGGAAGATACACTAGGAACAATAACCAATTTTCATCCTCATTATTTTGAGATGGACAGAGAAATATACTTAAATTGATCATGTACAGTGCTATTCAAAATAAACAGAAAAAGTCGTCTTTAACCTTAGAAACAGTTTTCGGTATTAGGCAACTTAATTTTAGAAATTTTTTCTGAAACAATAAACGCATAATAGCCCTGCCCTAGTCCTGCCATTTTTTTGCTTTTATAATTACCGAAGATATAAATGATTTTGTTCAGAATTAAAATTTTCATGGTTTCATATAAAAATTTTAAATTTCGCACAAATTCAAATTTACTAATTCTTATATTTTTTGCAACCTGACTGTATTTCAAACTTAGATTTTATTTAACCGAATTGATAATTTCAAATATCTAAGGTCTACGACATTGGGATACAAAGATATAAGGATTAGAAAATTTTAGTTTGGGGCCGACCAAAAGCTCAATTCCTTTAAACACATTATCTCTGATATTTTTAAAAGCAAAAAAAGATTAGACCACATTTTGGAAATGGCAGGACTAGGGCTATTTTGTTTCATAAAAAAACATTCTCAATATTGGTTTGCCTAAAATGCATGCTAAAATACTATTTCTAAGGTCAAAGACGGTTCTGAGGTCAAAGACGACTTTTAAAGTATTTAAACATTTGATATCATTTCGGTTTTCTAGAATAAATAACAATTTGATAGAAGCTAACAATTGTTTAACTACAGGTTACCCACGACAATGGAAACTTTAACGGACCTGGCTGGAACTCATAAAATGTAACAATCTACTTTGAAAACAAATAAACGGATTTAAAGCTACAGGTAACCATCAATGTATAGAAATATAATATACTAGGCCATCTTCTTTTTCAATTGTGACATTTTCTCTTTGTAAACATTGTAAAACAAAAACAAAAAAGGTCGCGGATTTGTAAAAAAATTTCGTAGATTTTTTAAACTTTTTGAAAACGAATTTTGTTGTAGGCTAAATTTTGAAAATCCATGAACCTTCCCTTGGGGCATGTCAGAGGTCCCACAATTTGGGCTCGATCAGCTCAGCCGTTTAGAAGTTTATGGGATACAAACTAAACGGACAAACAGACAGACAAGCAAAGTATATATATAGATATATAAATATATAAATAAAGTCTCATCATCGTTTGTAGGTTACCCTGAAAGATAACAGTAAAAATATGTTCCCAAATGAATACAGAATAGATTAAAAACATATATGAAGTCACTGTAAATTTTTTTTATCATAATCGGAACTAATTTGTTAAGAGTGAGCTTACCTCATTTTTCTTCATTTTCTTGAGAGCAAACGCCATATTATTGTTCTCTCCTGCGGTAACTAGCTCCACCCTTCCAAACCCCCCAATACCGAGGGTGCCCACCCAGCTCAGCTGATCCAGCCTCAAGGTGTCCAACCAGCTAGGGTTATCTGCACATTTAATCACAGGGGCCGGGGAATCACTGTTAGAATACTGTTGGTTATCACAGGAATATTTATCTGTTATATAATCATTATTGTCATTATTGTCCGTCCCGCAGGTTTGCTCCGTCTTTAGATTGTCCTTTACAGCCTTCATATTGTCCTCAAAGCTCTTGATGTTGTCCTCTAGACCCGATTCCACAGAATTACTAAATATAATCATGTTAAAAGAATTATAATGTAAAAATAGCTATTTCAGAGGTGTACGAATTTTTCGTACTGCAGTATACGGATTCTGGGCGGTAAAGTATACACAAGACGGATGTCACAGCCTGACATTGGATCCATTTTCAAATAAAAAATCCATGAAATATTCTGGTCATCAGAAACTATTATGTGAATTATCAAAATTATCAAAATTAAATGCTTTTATACTCCTCGGATACTAGAAGAACACTGATGCATCTATTCTTGTTTACAAACACCGCCCAGAGAGAACTGGTTTCAATATGTACGCAGAGAATACGCAACAGCAATTAAATTTCCTTGCCTTATTACCTAGATCATGTTTCTCAACAGTGTCTTGTGTATAACTAATAAATAATAATAAACATTCTCTAAAGGCTGCTTCGTTGAAGCCAAATCGCACGATTAATAAATCCTGCCAGGTGGATTTAAGGCTAGATTATCTACCCTAGTGTTTCATTAGAGGTGTAAATCGTGCTATTAACGTTAATGCCGCGATGTCTTAATAGCAGGATAAATTCAAATAAAAAATCCATGAAATATTCTGGTCATCAGAAACTATTATGTGAATTATCAAAATTATCAAAATTAAATGCTTTTATACTCCTTGGATACTAGAAGAACACTGATGCATCTATTCTTGTTTACAAACACCGCCCAGAGAGAACTGGTTTTAATATGTACGCAGAGAATACGCAACAGCAATTAACTTTCCTTGCCTTATTACCTAGATCATGTTTCTCTACGGTGTCTTGTGTATAACTAATAAATAATAATAAAAACATTCTCTAACTCTCTCTCTCTCTTTTATCTCTCTATCGATGTTACGTGTGCAGGACAGGGGCACACAATTAAAGGAAGGGGAGGATGAAAAATACTGGTCGATATTGTTAGATAATTAAATACATTTTTAAAAAAGAAACCCATATATCTAATATTTGAGATGTGTAAGTATTGCGTTTTAGTTTAGTTTTTACAGAAGGGAATTCCCCGTCAACCACTCATCCAAATTTTCCATAAGAAGGGGAGTGTGTGGTGGAAGGTGGAAGGGTAGATATATAATACTTCTTTGCTAAAAATTCCATCGGAAAATTTTTAAGTCTTTAAAGGGAGTGACCGGCTATGCAAGGTCGTTGAACTGAGTATGCAGTGTTGTGGAAAACTTCTTTCGGATTCAGTTGAGACATAATAAACTTTTTAAAGATCTGTTAATCCTGAGTTTGAGCGCAAATTCGACGTTCAAAACTCAGAATTAGTTTTTTTTAAATTATTAAATAACGACAACGAAAATAAAGTAAAAATTATACAGTAATCTAATTAGATGGCTAGGAACATATTTCTCAAAAGAAATTTGTCAATAAATCAATGCTAAAATCGATTATTTTGTTTTCATTATTATATTGAATTTCTTATTTTCTTTGAATTTATTCGCGGATTTCTGCAAATTCTTAAAATGTCGTCTTTTATNCACTTTATTGTGGTTTAGAGCATGATTTTGATATCAATGTTTATAAATTCGAAAACTGATTATTTTCTGTTGTGGATTCTCTATAACTAAGGTGCAAGAACTAAACACTGGAACAAGTTTAGAAAAACGACAATATTTTCCACATCATTGATTTTGATATAAAGGTTTCAAGGGTACTGTCGTGAATCGGAGGGTCACTTGAAATTCACTTACAGTCCCTTTAAAACTATGGAAGGAAGACCAAGCTATCCAATCTAAATATCCTTCTAAGTATTCAAGAATATTTTTAGTTACAAAAATGTTTTGTCGTCATAAACTAAATTCCACGGATTTTCAAGATAAAGCGGGACCGGGGCCAGATTCTATATAAAAATACATTTCAAATTCTACAGAAATGAAAGATAAGACGTGAAAGATGAATTAATCCGCGGTCTGGTTGAAAATGTCATAAAATAATAAATAGTTGTTTATTTTTTTAAACATATCTAAAAACCTCTTCATTCAAATGCTCACTGACGTATAAAATGTACAACGGGACAAAGATGTTGCTTTTTAAATTCGAAAATTGTATTATTTAAAAAAAAAATGAAAATAAAAAATTCTTCTTTATAATTGTGATTATAGTGCAACATAGAGCAATGAAAATTTGGATGAAAAGTTCCTAGACAACTGTTAATTAAATAATAAAATTATTTTTATGTTTAAAATTACCTTACATCCTCTGAAATGGATTGAATAAGAACGCATCTACTAAATCTCTCTCCTGGAAAAGATCCTGACTCCGAGCTGGACTCGGAGCTGATATCTCCCCGTCTTCTCTCCTCTCCATCCTCCTCCATGAACTCAATCCAGTCCTCTAGGTTTGGAGGATAGATAGGATGGAAGTATTTATGATATCCTGGTTCCTCCATATTCTCCTCCTCCTCTAAGCTCTGCAGGATCTGTTTCCGGCTCAAATATCGTCGCTTTACCTCAAGGGATCTTGATCTAAACAGAGATTCAAATCTTTTTCAAAAACCTTTCAAAAGTTTTGAAAAAATAATTTGACTTAATTTCATTTTGGAAAATAACGATATAAACAAGATTTTTTACTAATGCATATTTTAAAGGACAGGAAAAAACACGTGTTTTTCTTTAAACTTTAGTTAGTTTAGTTAGTCTAGTATACAGGGTTACCCACATAGAAAGAGACTAAGCTGACGACATGAAACTCTTTAAATATGACCATAAATAAATGATATAATTCGTACAGTTGTCTTTTAAGTCTCATTCTTTGTGGTTAACCATGTACAAGATTACAGAGTATGTATCTGGTGGAGATATACATCTATTTATTTACACTGTGTGTATATTACCTGGTTGGATTATGTACTTCTATAGGGATATTTTATGTACAGTGTGCAGTCTGTATATCACCTGGTTGGAATATGTACATCTACAAGGACCTGTTTATGTACAGTGTACAGTCTGTTTATCACTTGGTTGGATTATGTACTTCTATAGGGATATTTTATGTACAGTGTGCAGTCTGTATATCACCTGGTTGGAATATGTACATCTACAGGACCTGTTTATGTATAGTGTACAGTCTGTTTATCACCTGGTTGGAATATGTACATCTACAGGACATGTTTATGTACAGTGTACAGTCTGTTTATCATCTGGTTGGAATATGTACATCTACAGGACCTGTTTATGTACAGTGTACAGTCTGTACATTACCTGGTTGGAATATGTACATCTACAGGTTCCTGGTGAAGATAAAACTCTTTTTCTTCTTTTGATGGATTAACAAGACGACTAAAATTAACATCTTGAAATTACGTGTAGTCAATTTTATGAGAATTATTAATGAATTATTTCAGATTGTAAATTAGAATGTATGATAAGAACTTTCCTTATTACTAGCTCATAAGTAACAAAAATAAAACACGGTTAGTTCGTAGTCGAAGACTGAAAAACTAACAAACAGAATTATTAATATTAAAATATTAATTTAAAAAAGAAATCTTTCAGCTTTATTTGACTGAAATTTCAATAAATCCTTATCTTTTGTCCTTCATGAAATCCTGGATGTATTGCGTCATCTGAATTCATCTTATTCTTATTCCTGTTTGGGGCCATAAAGGTTTTTATCATTCATGTTCATAAACATGTAAAATGTACTAAAACATTTTAAAAAGAAATTAAGTATTCTTTGAAAAATAAGTAACTTTTTACAATAAGTTTTTTTATATATCTGTCAAATAAAACCGAAACAATGTATTGGGTGGAAGCCTCAGAATTTTATAGTTAAATAACGTGAATAAAAACTAGTTAAGCAGTATTTGAGAGAAAAAAAAATAATATTTCCCGTGTCCGAATTTAATGAATTTAAGCCGCGTCTCAAATCACCAAAAACCGGTTTCAATTGAGCGCCGGCTTAAATCTTGAAAAATTGTATACAATTTTAAGTGGAACCAACCATATTTGAGTCGCGGCTTAAATTTAAGTCGCGGCTCAAAATCTTTAAATTCGGCCTCAGGTCGCTGCATTCTTTGACAGCAATATAGATATAAAAATAGAGTCAGATGAAACCAGTTTAAATTCAACTTTATACATTCAACAAACAAAAAAATATATATATTGAGACCAGGAAGTTTTACAGTACAGTACAATTCAATGTTTACGTTCCTCCCACAAGCAGCAGTACACTTCTTGTGTATTTAATTTTTTTTTTAGTCCTAAAAGTTTTTTTTTTACGATATGCAAGATGTATAACTCGAACAGGATATATATGAATAATACAATTTGCGCAATCATTAAGGTATTTTACTATGAAGGAATAGAAAATTAAAGTTTTTTTTCTGATTGTGAATTCATATATATATATCCCTGTTATGAATATTGAAGTAAAGCCAACTGAAATGTACAGGTGGATTTTTGGTAATTATACACGATTAACTATTATCTGCAATAGTTATATTATTATTATTATTATATTAAATGGATGAATAATTTAGAATTAAGTTTCCGCAATATTTTATCCTGTCACCCCTAGGCTCTATATTTGATTAAATGATTATTATTAACATCTTAAATAGTTTTTTATTGGTTATAGAAGTACTTTGTGCAGTGCTTAGGATCCATTTAGTTTTGATGCGAATCCTGATCCTGGATCCGCACTGGAAAAAATGGATCCGGATCCAGGTCATTTATTTAAGATTTACTGAATTTTTCTAACAAAGCAGAATTTTCAAATTTGTTGTCTTACTTTTTTTGCTTATTTTTATGCTAAAACCTGATGAACCATTCAGAAATCCGGAAATTTTTATAATCTCTCTTTTTATTATTTGTTTTGGTTTTGAGAGTAAAATTTTTTTGCAGTTTTTGGTTGATATTTTGCCTCTTGGATCCGGATCCCTGGATCCGCATATTTGTGCGGATTCGGTTCCAAGAATCCAAAATCTTCCGGATCCGACGGATCCAGATCCTAAGCACTATTTTCCTGCACTGGATTTACGACGCAAAAAAAGCGTTATTTTTTAGCTTACTTTTTAGCTTTACTTTTTAGCTTTAAGTAGAATGTATGTCTCTCTATAAGGAAGTTACTGTACACAAATACTGAAGAATGTTGACCACTTACTAATTAATTCTTATAAAAGGAAGGAAAAAACGTTTATGAGATGGAAGAGTCATTTGGTGACCACCTAAATACGGAACACCCACCCAGACCTATATACTATCTCATAAAAGAACTTCTTCCTCACGTTTCTAGGATTATTAAATATACGCCACGTTTAAAATAAATAAATAAACGCTAAATCAGACATTGTTCTGAAAAACTTAAATTTGGGCGTCGGAAATATGTTACAAAATTACAGTTAACTGACGTGGTTTTAAGTTCACTTTCATGCATAAAGTGGATTTTAATGATCACTTTACCGTGGTTTAAAGTTCACTTTATTGTGGTTTAAGGTTCACTTCATTGTGGTTTAAAGTTCACTTTATTGTGGTTTAAAGTTCACTTTATTGTGGTTTAAAGTTCACTTTATTGTGGTTTAAAGTTCACTTTATTGTGGTTTAAGGTTCACTTCCTTGTGGTTTAAACTTCACTTTATTGTGGTTTAAAGTTCACTTTACTGTTTGATTGAACACAATTGATTACTGTGGTTTAAATTTCACTTTATTGTGGTTTAATTTTTCACTTTACCGTATAGTGGCTTAAAGTTAACTTTGCTGTGGTTTAAAGTTCACTTTACTGTGGTTTAAATTGGTCACTATTGTGCATATTATCAATCACAAGTGTTCTTCTGCTGTTTATCACTTTAGTTTTGTTCACTATGCAATCACGTTGTCACAAAAATAAGAGGAACCAATTACGACATGAATGGGTTACTTGTAGACTGTGAAAGTGAATACGCATAATATAGATTAAACCCAGTTTTCAAAGATTACAATTCAGTACTACGTCATTCTTGTATCATTTAGTAAGATAATGTATTAATAATAAAGAAATGTCACTATTACGCATGCGGCATTCCCTACCTTAGTTTACGCACAAGCTTCAAGCTTAGTTTTGATTTCCTTTTCTCCTTGTTCTGCTGATACAAGCTCAGATCATCAATAGAATGTCGAAACCATCCTCTCACCTTCTCTCCTTCCTCACATTCTGTATTCCAGTGAGGTTTTGGTTTGATCAGATACAGGTCTGGTTGTGGTGTGTCCTGCACCAGGAGCAGGTTCCGTGGATACTGCTGCACCTGCAGAATATATTTATTAGTCCGAGAACTACATAAACCCGGGATCCTCGATATATCTACTTTTACTAATCTTAAACCACAAACAGATAAAAATAAGTTTTTGAATAAACATTATTTTTTTAATTGTTTCTCGTAAAACAAAGATGACAAATAATCCATTAATTAGAAGTGTTTTAAAAAGCAGTTAAGATAAAAATAAAATAAAAGGCAAAACAAAGAATATTTGTTTTTTAAAAGTTTTGTGAAAAACAGCTTAATTGTTTATTAGTTATTTTATTGTTTCCTGTTACAAGTACAAATGAATTTGTTTAATTTATTGTTTTGAAGTACAAACTGTAAATGGCACATAAGTAATACGTATATACGAAATGTATTAAACGTACATCAAATTGTACAGAATTCACAATGTATGCATATTGTACTTGTACATGTATTTTTTGTCGTTAATTATACTTCTTTGTCTTTTAACGTTAATTATGTATTAGAAATTATCGTTGTTAATTAGGT